>NW_017307586.1:401859-418218 GCF_000935625.1 Nanorana parkeri | reverse complement strand
GGGGGTGATTTACTAACCTAAACACACGCACGCACTAGGTGCGTGTGATTTTTACACAGCCAAACGTATTTATCAACCAAAAAGTCTCTAAAAGCATATTTCCACTAATGCCATATATGGAAGCATCATGCACATGATGCATATATAATGCTGCTTCACAGTTTAGACAAAAATGGTTAGCTCATGCATTTACATTCCTGCATTCATCAACGCAAGCAACACAACATAGAGCTAATTTACACAACATCACCTTGCAATTCATGCTTGGCTTTGCACAACACACCTGCTGGGTGTGTACACACTACAAAGGTGTCTAGATTCCACCAATAGATTATGCTGGGAGGGAACACACTACAGAGGTGTATACTTGTTCGTGGCGTGTTTATAAGGTTAGTAAATCAACCCCCCAGAGTCATGTTGGGATTTGTAGTTAAAGCTCAGTTGGAGGGCCGGAGTTGCCCACCCCTGCTCTACAGGGTGCCTGTATTTCTGCATTGTTGTTCTCTAGGACACTTATTAGACCAGGTCAGTTCACTTTAACTCGTTAGAAATAAACAGCGCGTAGTAGGTTGAAGAGCAGTATAATGAGGTATCCAATAAGTTAAAAGCAGTAGTAGAGAAAAAAAGAGAAGGCAGAGAACAATTGTAACAACTGCAATACACCTCAAATAGTTTTTCATGAAAATTTGTTGTTTTATATTGTAGGCCTGTAATTCTTAGTAAATCGTAGGAATAACTCACCTATATCTGTCCAAACAAGAGTCCAGTAGACATCCCATGTATGATAAAGTTTGAAACACTAAATCATAAATTATAATACAGACATTCCTCGGTTAACGACTTACCTGCTTTGCGACCACTCGCACTTACGACGGACCGCCGAGCGACCTCCGACCTCGCGTGTCAGCGTCAGTGCGACGTGTCGCCGGCGGAAGTGACATCCTCCGATCTTCACTGCGGGTCCCGGTAAGTATTTTCATTGCCGATGTACAGTACACTGTTCGGTACTGTACATCTGCAACGCTATACAGTACTGTACTAATGCAGTACAGTACTGTATAGAGTTCCTCACTTAACGACCAATTCGTTTAACGACCTGGTCGTAGGAACGGAACTCGGTCGTTAAGTGAGGAATGCCTGTATAACAAATAATTAGAAATAATTACACAAAACAATAATATAATAATAATACATTTAATTAAATAATGTATTCAAACCAAAAAAACTGACATCTGTCCAAACAAGGGTGCAATAATACTTTAGTAAACATCCCGGGTATGATAAACTTTGAAACATGGGACAGCACAAAGTCCGACGTCACAATCAGGACAATGGAACCTGGTTTCTTTTCGGATTTTTTTGCCACTGTCATCGCACTTTGAGCAACAAACTATGCACATCCTTGTAGGTGCTAACTTTTTCTCTGTTGGCGGGATGTGGTCCATGAAGTGACGACTAGTCAGGCGTTCAAACAGCACGACGTCCAGATCTATTTACTGATGGTGTTTGGTTGTTCAAAAAGATTTGTTCGGAAATTTTCCAAATGAAGTCTGAATGCGTCACAGTCTTGTCACTTGTTTTTTGAGCAGAACATAGGCATTCCACAAGCACTGCTCAAGAAGTTGCCTGAAGATCTTCTTATAATACTTCTTCTGCTGTTTTCGCATTTCGGGGTAGAATGTCATGACTTGGTCGGCTCTGTCTGCGCCTCCCATGGTGTTATTATAGTCTATTACTACTTGTGGCTTCATGACGTCTCTCCCACCTTTCGTGCGTACCATAGCAGTGGAGGCGTTATGTACTGTACTGTATTAGGCACACATCGCAGTGCCATCATTTTGCCTTTCTGCCTGGTAACCATTTCTCCAGCCTTCAGCTTCTTATTGCCAAACACTGGCGGCATGTCACGTCGGTTAGCCCTAACGGTTCCATAGGCATCCGTTTTGTGTTGCAAAAGAAAGTCATAAAGTTCTGGAGATGTGTAAAATGTGTCTGTTGTTACACAATAGCCCTGATTCAGCAATGGCTCAATGAGAGAACGAACGGAAGATGTTGCCATTCCATAGCTGCTGTATTTGGGATCGAATTTGGTTCCTTTTCCAGTGTATATCACGGAGTTCCAAATGTAGCCAGTTGATGATTCACATAGCATATAGGTTTTGATGCCAAATCGTGCTCTCTTTGATGCTATACTGTATATTAGGGATGCACCAATACCGGTATTTTGGTACCGAGTACGAGTATCGATATTTGTTTTCGGTACTCGCCGATACCAGTTACTGAGTAACGGAAGTCCCATTCAGGAAGCCAGGTGGCGTGTAATGACTCGCCACCTGGCTTCCTGATTAGCCGGGAAGCCGGGCAGCGTGTAAAGACTCGCCACCCAGCTTCCCGATTAACAAGAAAGTCCCATCTTACCTTGGTATGTCCAGCCTGTCACCCCCAGGGCCTCTCCAGCGAGAATGCGGCCTTCTGGCTGGCCAATCAGGAAGCCGGGCGCCTGCCTGCCTCGACCCGGATTGGACATTGACTACCCCTCTTGGATTATCCCTAAACTTGTACCGCGTTTCTGGACTGTCAGCTGCTTATTGCCAGTGGGTTCCTCATCTCACTACTAGCTCCCTGGGACGTCTGACACAGCGACTAGGTGAAGGTGCCATAACAGTCCTTCCTGCGAGGTCCTTTTGCTCGGTATGCTTACCTTTTTCCACGACTTCCACCCAGGGTGACTAGGTGAGAGTGCCGTGCCTAGTCAGAAGGCAAGTGAAGTCACCCTCTGTCCTGCAGGAGCCATGGGCAAGTCAAGTACTGTATATTTGTTTTTTTTTTATTTACTGTAGCATTTTGGCATGGGGGCAAAGTAAATAAGAGGACCTTGCTTGTAGTGCAAGGTCTGATTTAAACAGTCTGAAGTAATAGCTGAGATATAACCAGCAATATAGAAGCCAGAGGACAGTTCTTCATAACTATATTCAACAAGGCAGCACCCTTCAGTGGACCATCCCTCATCCTAATATGGACTTCATATTATAAGTGCCATATCTTGCCATACATTTTTTAATGTAGTACAATTCAAGGAAAAGAAAAAATTGATTGTTATCAACAGGACCTGTTCACGCCAATGTGTTGGGGAAAAAGCTATGGATGCTACAGTTTGGGTGTGTTACCATTCAAAGTGGCTGAATTACACCCTAATGTGTGCACATTTGGTGTCACCCAAGCCTAACTCTGGGCACGCTCAGACGAATATGCGATTTCATGTACATGTTAATAAAATCAATTTTTACAAAGCGATATTTGCAGAAACTATACAAAAGCAAAAGGTAAAAGAACACTGGGCACATACAGTGCATTAAGAAAATATTTAGACCCCCTTCACTTATTTCAATTTTGTTATGTTGCAGCCTGATACTACAGTTGTTTAAATTCAGTTTTGTTCTCATTAATCTACAGTCTGTACCCCATAATGAAAAAGTGAAAACAGAATTTTAGACATGTCTGTGAATTTATTAAAAATAAATACATTAAATATTAAATGTGCTTAAGTATTCAGACCCTTTACTCAGTACTTTGTTGAAGCACCTTTGGCAGCAATTGCAGCCTCCAGTCTTTTTGGGTATGACGTGACAAGCTTTGCACACCTGGATTGGGGGATTTTTTGCCATTCCTTTCAAATCATCTCAAGTTCAGTCAGGTTGGATGGGGACCGTTATTGGACAGTCATTTTCAGGTCTCAAGAGATGGGTTTTTTTTTAAATGTAATAATCTTTATTAACTTTTTCCACAACACGATCCAAAAATTTCCCAAAGAACGAAAAAAAAAGGGCATAATATTTCAAATCACTCCAATAAGAGAGGAAGAAACAAGGAAAAAGACCAATTTCATCATATACTGTATCTCTGGGTATTAACATAAATTTTCTTTCAGCTTTAACATACATAGTAGTTTTATATATACCCTGGACCTCTTTCCATCTCTCCATATTCCTAATGGTTGGATTTTCCACATATGTCTCCTCTGCTTCTTTAACCTGCGCCATAAGAGTCTCTTCCCATTACTTAGATGTATTTGTTAATATAGACATATTTTTAATAAGTAGTCCACGTATATATACCCTTTCTTTGTATCCCCTACCATAGTTCCAGATGTTGAGGGAGTGTTGGTATAAAAAAATTTGCCTAGCTTGGTGGATATCTTATCTTCCTCTGTCAGTAGCTGGAGCCAATATGGGGTTACCTTCCATGGGCAGATAGATGTGGTTATTAGGAGTGGGATAGACCTTATGGAAATTCATTATATAGAAATATATTTATTTTTAGTATTTGACCAGAGAAATCCTGCTTTTCAGAGGGTCACTTAATCATGTTCTCAGATTCAAATCACACAGTATTCCCCTTCAGTGTTATGTAGCAATGCCACATTGCCCTTGGTGACTCTAATTCTACCAGTTTATAAAATAAAATAACTATTATACTTCAGCGAAGACCATCATGTGTATTAATGCCTCTAAACCAATTTTGTCCAACTAATTAAACCGTACTATGAGCATTTTCTTAAGTTCAGCATTCCAGTGTGGAATTCATTTTTCTCATAATACGTATTATTCCCTGTAGCTAATTATGTGTATGCAACAGCACATCTGTTTTCTGATAATGTATGATGGATATGGCTTTTTTTTTTTTAAATAACAGACATTTCCTTAAAAAAAGAAAAAAAAAAGGCACAAAGCACTGGAAACTGGTAACAGAGTAGGATAATTACGTGACAACATCTACCAAAAATGTACAGGGCAAGGTTTCTAAGACTTGCCCCCTCTGATGTGTAAACCCAGACACTGAAATATTTTTTCAAATTTAGCACGTTAATGTTATTTTGAATATCATTTTCAATATTTTTAAATCTGCAGCTTCTAAAAATATTTTAAAAACCTGGAGACGCTGCCAGGGAGGCCCCTGTTCCGGTCCCTTTCTGTGATAGCCAGGCAATGGTATGTCCCCCAATTATGCTTCTGCATTGTGCACCCTTTCACCCAAGCTTCCACTGGATACTAGAAATTTCAAAACACATTATCCAACAATGGTTCACAGGGTCAGATTTATAATTTTTAAGTCTTGCTAATTTTTTTAAATAAATTTAGCAAGACTTACAATGTTATAACAATAGCAAGCTGTTTCTTTATCTCTCCCCGACCCAGTTGGACTCCAGTTAACTTTATTTCATTCTCAGGTAGAACTCAAGTGCTTGTGATCCCCTATTTAAAGTAATAAGTTGTTTTTTCTTTCCCTTTTTTTATTTTTTACTGTCATTTGTTAGTAATTTATAATGGATTGCCTTGATAAGCTTAGCTAGAAGACCCAGATATGGTTGGATGTCATAAATAACTGGTAAAGGATACACATATAATTGATATAATGAGATGGAAGAAGATATAGGTGATGTAAAGTTTCTTAATAATAAACATTATTATTCAGGGATGCACCGAAATTTCGTCTGCCGAAACATATCAGCCGATAATGGCACTTTTGGCACAATGCTGAAAGTGCCATCTTTCAGCCGAAATTGTGGTGCATCTCTAGTTTCTTTCCTCCCAGCTGTGCGCTGCTCTGTGTCTTCTCTGACACAGTGCAGCATCCAGTGGGGAGGAGAGAAACTGTCAGAGGTCAGGCTCTCCTCCCGTACTGCCCCCCTCAGCCTCCCCTGACCATTTAGGATGGAGAGTGGTGTTGTCACAATATCCTGAAATCCGTGCCGGATTTTCGCTTTGCTCCCTGGTTCGGTGCTGTCAGCCTATGGTGTCTCACAAGGCTGCAGCCAATCTGCTCTCCTCCTCCCCTATTTAGGACTTCCTCACTTGTTGCTCTTGGTGCGAGCAACAAGTCTTATGCCCCCTGTGTGCATACATCCCTTTGTGCTTCTTTACGTACTTTTCTCTCTGTTATCCTGCTTCTTTGTATGCATGTGCAATGCACATCTCAGCCTCCTCTGACCATTTAGGATGGAGAGCAGTGTGGGTGTGGAGTCAGCTGTCAAAATAGACAAAGCTTTTGTGATCACTCAATCACAGCTGCAAAGCTCAGGCTTCTTCACATTCTCTCCCTGGCAGAGCTCCGTACGATCGAGTGATCAAAATTGCAGTGCTTTCCAGGCTTGAATGCAAATATTAAAGAAATGCATATTTTTGGGTTGCCATGCACAGTTTCTCCAGTTTTTGTCTGCTCCAGTTTTGATAAATTCCCCCCACTATCTCCACAATGTATGGATGAACAGGAACACTCAGTTTAGAGGATTCCTGTTCATTCAGTGCTAGGGCTGCAGAAAAAGAGATTATGGACTCTGTGTACTCCTCTCTGTATCTCTTTTCTGATTTTAAAAGGGGAATATCCTTGGTCTGTTTAGATCTCTGATATTTTACCGAAGCCCCCAGAGTAAACAAGGAAACAAGGAAAGATGATATATAAAAACAGATTAAACCACACAATTAATTATTTTTGATAAGAAGAGGATATAAGGGTGGCATTAAATATGTTCCTGGAAATTAGCTTACATATAAGTGTTAAAAACAGCTAAACTAATGTGCAAAGTAAGTATACCCTGAGTAACCAGTCAGATTTCATAAAAGGGGGGATTCAAAACATTGTACTGAACAAGACGACTTTGACTATTATATGGTTTCACCTAAATAAAAAACAAGATTAAATATCATGTCATCACTGCTAATAATCCTTATCCTTCAGCTTCTCTTAAATGGACACAACTCATTTCATGTTTTGCATCACTTTCAGAGATGACAACAATGCCTTTGATGACATGAAATCTCAGAGCCTCAAAGAAAGTCAGTGCTGAAAGACATCCCTCAGCCAGGCGCTGATCACAGGTCTGAGCAGGGGGCAGATAGCTGTATAACGCCCAGAAGTTATCAGTGACTTTGGGTCCTGCTCTGTTTCAGATTTGAATGGGGGAGTATCTATACTTAGAGATTATTAATTTTGTTAAGAGCATGTTCACTTATCATAGTAAATGGGATAAAACTATATTTACTTTGAATATATTGAATATATACTTAGCTAAGTGAACACCTATTTTACAACGGAAACATGCTCCAAAAATATAGAAAATAAAGCCCCTGAGGTCTTTCTCCCATATTTCATGATCACACAATGATGAGCTCTAAAAGTAAACTCCCTAACCTTTTCTTGGTAACTAGTAGGTGATCTGTTAAAAGAAGAAGTTTATACACACACTGTATACTCTGGTAAGATAAAATTATCAGATGCCCATTAAAGGACAAATTATCAGACTAATCATCAGTTAATCTAAAAACGTGGTTGATTTTAATGGAAAAAGCTAATAATAACATTTACAAATATGAATTTAAAGGTGTCAATGGCGTAGTATAGATAGAGTGAGATATTGTCCTACACTGAGCTGACTTCCTGTCCTATAATCATACATTTGGCATCTTTTCAGCATATCTTCTTAGGAAATGACTCATAATGTCCCTCGTAGGTCAGTACCAGGGCCAGATTCTGCATAACCAATATAGACTGTGGCCTAGAGCAGCAGGGCATTGCTTATGCAGCAATGAAGTCTGATTCTCTCAGTGCCATACTAAGTCTAACTAGTTCAAGGGGTTGGGGTGGAAAGGGGACACAAGACGAAGATGAAATCTGGCACTAGATAAGCCCCAAAAAAGAGCAAAGGCTGAGTACACAATAGAGCTCAGAGTGGCGTTCTTTATTCATGACAAGTGAAAGGGATGAGCTACTAATAATTAGGCTTAACCAACTATCTTAATCTTCTTGGAGAAGTCAAGGACCTGCGTACAGCGCAGCCCTAGGATCCAAGGGGCTCTAAAGGGACCTGGGGAGGAGTGAGCTAAAGACTCACAAGGGCACTTACAGGCCCCACAGCAGGGGTGGGTAACTCCAGCGCTCCTGCTGTAGTGGAACTACACTGAGTGGCCAGATTATTATGACCACCCCATCAGTACTTCGTTGGGCCACGAGATGACTCCACGAGATGTTGAAAGGTGATGCGAGGAATCTGACACTGCACTGTTGCCCTTCTGTAGTCTTGTACCAGTCTTGCCACTCTCCGTTCTGCCCTAACATTGACTAGTCGCTGACGGCAACAATTCGCACGTTTAGACCCAGTTTTTCGGCTGACAGTCCAGTCTTTAAACACTTTAACAACAGCTGCTCTTGAACATTTAAGGAATTCTGCTGTTTTGCTGATACTCGCTCCATGGCTTGAGCGCCAACAATCATCCCACATTCAAAGGCTGTTAAATCACGTTGTTTACCCATATCTTCAGAAAAAAATCAATTCTACTGTCGTGGTAAACAACCTGCTACCCTATTTATAATGGTCTGGCCCTCTAGAAACTTCAGCGCGAAAATTATAGCTAATTATAGCTAATTTGCATACAAACGTCAGGTGGTCATAATAATCTGGCCACTCAGTGTACATGTCCCATGAGGAATTTCAAGAATGACAGTTACATGCATGACTCCCAGAGTCATGTTGGGATTTGTAGTTAAAGCTCAGTTGGAGGGCCGGAGTTGCCCACCCCTGCTCTACAGGGTGCCTGTATTTCTGCATTGTTGTTATCTAAGACACTTATTAGACCAGGTCGGTTCACTTTAACTAGGCGTTGCATTATCTGACACTGCAATCTAATAGCTAGTGAGTGGTGTGTGTAGAACCATTACATTCTATGGGTCTTTCTTAAGAACAGTGCCCAAATAAGATGTACCACAATCTGTCATATGTATAGCACCATGCTATAGTTTTTTTTTTTTTCTTCAAGAAAACATCCCCCCACCAGCATTATTGCTCAAGTAAAAAAAAAATGTCAATGACACATTAAGCAGAAGATCCATGACAGATAAAACATAAGGCTCCCCTTCAATAACTTGAATATCCATATACTGAAGTATGACTTTTGGCCCTTTCTATATAATCATCAGGTCACTCCTTAAGCGGTCACTCCCTTTCTCATCTTAGCCATATGTCAGGCTTTTCCCAACTCTGTCACCAGAAAAGGTGTCCCCATTAGAAGGTTTGCCCTCAGCTCTTGTCTTGGTGTTCGCTGTTACATTTTGGATTTATGATCACTTTATGTCCATTAGAGAATTCGAGAGGGGGCATCTACCTAGAGGGGACATAGACAGTAATAAAAGCTTAAAAGGGGCTCTAATCCTTCCCCAAAAAAAGGTTTGTCTTGAAGAAGAACTCTAGACAAAACGATCACATAACCCTTGCAATGGGGGTAGCCCGACGGCAAGAGTAAAGATTTTATTTGTCTGGAGTTCTTCTTTACCATACATGCTGGTAAGCTGTAATATATTACAATTTTGTTTTTGGGATACACCTTAAGATGCTGCAGCTTACAAGAATTGGTGGCTGCATTCGTTTAAATTGTTTAAACTAAGAAAATGTTTATCAAGTACAGAAAATATCTGTTGATCTCGCCAGAAATGCAATGTCCTCGTCATTTTCTGTCAGCTGAAAAGAAGACACAAAGAACCTTAAAGTGACATTAAACCCTCAGATTTTTTAACATAAAACAATAGTGTAATGTGTGCCTTACTGTAATCCATGGTTGTTTCCCTTCTCTTTGCTGCTCTTCCTCTTAAATCTGTATCTGTTCTCATGCTCTGCAGAACTTCTGTTTTGCAGCAGACTGCCTTGTCTCAGGAATGGATACACGGTGTCTGTGTAAACGTTTGTATAGGCTTGTTTTTTTCCTGAAGATATGGGGAAACAACGCAATTTAACAGCCTTTGAACGTGGGATGATTGCTGGCGCAAGCCATGGAGCGAGTATCAGTTAAAACAGCAGAATTCGTTAAATGTTCAAGAGCAGCTGTTGTTAAAGTGTTTAAAGACTGGACTATGAGCTGAAAATCTGGGTCTGAACCAGGTCTGAACCAAATATTGCCTTACATATTACTGTACATACGCCCATGCAGAGAGCAGAACTGTGAGAGAGACCCACCCACTACAGGAGGGGGCAGAGAACAGACAAGTCACAATACACAAGGTAAGAAAGCAGCAGCGACCTGTCTTGTTTTACAGAAAGCTCCTGTACAGAGGGAAAGTTTCACACTGGATATAAATATACAAAGTACACCAAGATTCACATAAGAATACACATGATTCTTGTACTTAGACAATATTTGCCTATAACAAAGTTCAGCTTTAACTATCAGTAAACATAAAATAATGTAAATAGATATAAATAACCTGATAATATTAAAGTAAGCCTTTCACTGAGTATAACAAATTAAACATGTGTATTATCCACTGCAGTACCAGAGCCATTTATTTTCTATACCCATCGACATGAACAGCTTTCTGCTTGTTATGCAGATATCTTAGTTCCACATCTTATACTATTCATGTACCGCACTCCATTTAATAGTCCAGATACATCTTTATTTAAAATGATATCAAAGTAAAACAGTTTTTAAGCTATTTCAAATGCTGATTGAAACACTTACAATGGATGCTGTTCCTTGATGTTTAAAAGTTTTAGCTTCCTATAGAATCAGTTGATCCCCCTGAGCACTGGTCCTGATATCATGTTTTAGGGTGGCTCCTTTCCTTTGCATGGTCCTATGCAGTTACCTTGTGTGTGCTAGTAATCTGTGTGCGTCTCCATAACCCCACAGGCACAGCAAGGCAAGACACACCTCTTCCCCCCACATGCCTCCTTCCTTTTCCCTTCTCCAAGCAAGTAGATGGACAGCTGATGGAGACTGCTCTGTCCCTAGTGATCTAGAACCAGACAGCAAGTTTTCTACTGGACACTAAGTCCAGGGGTGCTTAGAGGAGAGAGTTGGAGCGAGCTGTAAAAATGATGACTGTGTTTGGGAAAATTTTCAAAGAAATGCCTTGCTGGGCAATGTATATTTGTTTGATGTGGATGAATTATTATTCATTTGATTCATTATTGGAAAAAAAAAAACATTTCAGAGTTGTATACTATTTTAATGTAGGGCTGGGAGGACAGTGTATAAATAACCAATGTGTTTCAAAGGCTCATGGAAATACCCCCTTCATCAGGGCTTACTAAGGGAGAACATGTATCGGGACTATGATGGCTTGAAATTGGATTATCCAATACCGGTTTGTCCGGTGTATGAGAAGTCAGAACTCTTCAACAGCTGCTTTAGCAGACTAGAGAAAATTGTCATTTTCTCTAGTCTGAATTTTCTTTTCTCCATACTGCACGAAATGGATTGTCTATGTGCCTTGAAGTGACTAAATATTTGAATAAATTAATTAATCAGTTTAGCGCCTGCTACATAAGACAATTGGAAAGCAATGGAGGATTAAGAGCATAACTGGAAATTAGAGAAAAGAACAAGACAAAACAGTAACGCAATAGAACAGTGAAAAGGAAGAAAAATAATATGGGGGGAATAATCATAAGAACTGTCTTTTGCACTCTTAGGAAGGAAAATCTTCTCCTCAAAGACATAAATGACTTAAATATCTCTGGGGGTTTTCTTCCCTAACCCAAGGTCAGTGATTCAATTTCACAGACTGGACCCAGGAGAACACCACATATTCTATATTTGTTATGGCTGCACCCACAGGTCTGGAGCTCCTTGAAGGCAAGCCTATGAGAACAGAAGTAACATTAAATAATATATTAAGTAGTCATCATTTCAAGCACTTATCAGTAATACACAAGGTTTAAAACCCATTAGCTTAATCCTGGTTCCCTGTAGTTAGGCACATTTTCAGTCTTTTTATTTTAAAACAACCAATAACACAACTTCAGTTTAAGCTTAACTCGACTGTAACATGTTTAATAGGCTCGGGAAGAGTTAAAATGCTGTGATGTCAGAACAGAAATAAAAGTAGTATTAAACTCTCAAACTCTTTCAATAATGAATCCAGGTCAAACAAATATACATTGCCCAGCAACATATTCCTATACTTGTCCAAACACTTTTAGTCATCATGTTTCCAAATGGTTGGCTGCACCTCTCTCAGCTCAGCATCCCTGAACTTCCTGTCCAGTGCAAGATCACAAGAAACAGAGCAGTCACCAGCTGCTGCCCATCTACTAGCTTGGAGAAGGGAGGAAGGAGGAAAGAGGGAGCAGTTGAGTGTCTTCCATTGCTGTGGCTGTGTGTTTGCAGACACACACATAGCTTACTAGCACACACGCACAAGGGTGGCTCCATAGGACCCTGCAAGGAAAAGGAGCCACCCTAAAACAGGACATCAGGGCCAGTGCTCAGGTGACCAGCTTATTTTAGAGAAAGCTGAAACTTTTAAACATGAAGGAACAGCATCTATTGTAAGTGATTAAATATGCATTTGAAATAGTTTAAAAACATTTTGACTTTAATATCACTTTAAGGTAGCAGGTGTCAGTTGGACAGGATGACACAACAGCAACAAAAACTAGACCTTCCTTACTCTACCAAAGGAAACTGTCTTTGTTTCTGTGTCTGTCCCCATTGCAGAGAAGTCACTAATGACAGAAAGTGATGGGATGTCTCCCTATTGGAGACAGAGACAGCAATACCAACTTGACTGAGGTTCTGAGTCTTCTTCACTTAATCCAAAACCCCACTACAGAGAAGAGCAGATAGAGAGGTGTTCACTTCTTGGTCTAAAGAATAAATATTTCCTAGCTAGCTAATGGAGACATTCTCTCAAAAGAAATCACCTAAGGTCATCTGTGGTGGCCCACTGTGCCCCACAAAGCATTTTGCTGTTGTCTACCAGAAGTTACAGCTATTGTAGGACAGGTGCCAAAAGCCTCTATGACTCTTTCAGTACATTTGATCAACTGGTCTGGAAATTTTCAAAACCATATTGCTCCCTCTAGTGACTGCAGCATGTTCACATCCAATGTCCAGCCTACGTATTGTATTCATGCAGAAAGTATATTGGATAATTGGCTCAGTATTTTGGTCTGAAACTGTTATAAGTCAAACCAGCAGTTCTGGTTGCCCACAGGCATAAATGAAAGGTTCACAAAGCTCTTCCCACAAGTCAAAATGGAGGGACAAATCCTTTGAATTTTTGGTTGAGTGGTGAAAGTAATAAAATGTAGCATCAAGAGAAGGCAATAACAACATCCTCAATTAGCTCCGTATTGTTGGTGATGATCTTGTACCCTTCTATGTTAGTAGCCCAATCATGTGTTTCGTCTACCTTTACTGGTTAAATGTTTGATCCCCACCTGCTCCCCAGTACTGCTTTTATATCTCCCTTTTCTGGTTGGTCTATTCATACCTTGGTTACCCTGGGCAATTGGATTCACTTTACTGGCTACATTTTGTATGCTCTCTATATTTGCTTGATTTACTACTTTTACTATGTCGACTCTGTTGACTGGAGTGAGCCCACTATCTAATCCTGTGGTTTTTCCTTCTATGTTATCTGTCATGGTAGGTTGTTTGGTGTTTAGTTTTTTTTATTTTTATTTTCCCTCCCCCCCCCATTATCTAGTTTAAATCTCCTCCAGTCTTTTAACCATTTTGCCCTCCAGAAATGCCGCACCTTCCCCATTAAGGTGCAGCCCGTCTCGGCTGAAGAGCCGATAGCCGACTGAGAAGTCAGCCCAGTTCTCCAGGAAACCAAAGCCCTCGTTTCAACACCAGTTCCGGAGCCACTTGTTCAGTTCCCTCAACTAGCGCTGTCTCTCCAGAGTGGCTCTTGGCACTGGCAGTATCTTAGAGAATACCACCGTGGAGGTCCTTTACTTCAGCTTAGCACCTAGGTCCTTAAACTCCTTCTTTAGGACACTTCATTTACCTCCTATTTTGTCATTGGTGCCAATGTGCACCATGACAACTGGGTTGTGCCCAACCCCATCTAGTAATCTGTCAATTCGTTCCGCAACGTGCCGAACACGTGCCCCTGGTAAGCAGCACACTGTTCGGCGCTCACGGTCCTGATGACAGATTACCCTGTCGGTTCGCCTGATGATGGAGTCTCCCACCACCAGGATCTGCCTCTCCTGATCCTCCATTCGACTTCCCGCCTCGCTGGAGCAAACACTCCCCCCCGATAGAGGAGGCGTCCCGCTCCAGCAGAGTCACCCCTGAGCTAATATCCCCAACATCACGCAACCTGGGATATTTGTTGGGGTTAACCAGTTCAGGGCTGACCTCTCTAGCACTCTCCCCCTGTCACGGCAGAGAGCCGTCACAGAATCGAGAGGTGAGCGAACCTGGTATGTGTTCGCTCACCTCCCGATCTACTGAGCCGACCTGTGACAGTCTCATTGTCACAGGTCGGCTAGAACTATGAGGTGAGTGGAAATCACTCATCTCATAGTTCTCCTTTAAGGGGTACAGGTATAGCTAAGAGAAAAATCACACATGGTCTCGTATACACGCACACAACAGTTCATAAATGCATACACACAATGGGTTGGACTTGATGGACTTATGTCTTTATTCAACCTCAAATACTATGTAACTATGTAACAATGGGCATACAAGGAATAATTTTAAGATCAGATGTCTAATGTGGATCCATGATATAAAGCAGTGCTGTCAAACTAGTGATCTGCGGACCTTCCTGTGTAGCCAGCAGACTGTTACAGAGTTGAGGAAACTGTGAGGAGGTTGAGGAAGGCTGCAGTGGAGCAAGGTGGCTGATGGAGGGAGGCTTCAGAGGAGCCAGAGAGATGGGGGAGAAAGTTTGCAGGAGGCCTACCTTGCACCCAGCAAGCTCACAATACATACTTGCCATCCAGCAAGCCCCACAGTTCACAGCATATTCCTCCCACCCATCTCACCTACCAACCCACCCACCTCACACCACATTCCTACCTCCCACCTAGCCCCCCTATAATCCAAAGGCAAGTAAAAACTGTAAGAAAAAAAAATGGCCAGGTGTAAACTTAAAAAAAAAAAAAATTGTTGCAGCCCTCGAGTTGTGGTTGCAAACACGGCCCTTGTACCATTTTAAGTTTAAGATACCACAGTAATGTTATTACTATTAAACTTTTTTATTGGGACTTATAATTTGTTTAGTATTCTAGTGCAACTTTAATATAAGGACACATATAGATCTACAGTATACTGCAGCAGCCATAGGATCATGTTATATATATGAACAAAGAGCACCCCCATGTGACAGATGAGAAATAATGCTTGACATTGCATGTTTATTAGGATATTGCATGTACACATTTTAAAACTACTAAAATAAAATGTGCTAGATAATATTTGGGGCAACAGTGATCTCCTGTTGCAAAAGGATGAACCGGATAACTTAACTCAGAATGCATAATTCTGTAGAGAATTAATGTTTTCTACAAAAATAACTGGATCCATTTAAGTATTCTGAATAAAGATCACAGGAGGATCTTTAAAGGTGATGCATAGGCCATTCTATGTTTTTATTTGATATATTGTAAAAGAGGTCAGTCAGTCATAAATAATCTTATCAATATGTGTTCATATTTTAAAAATGTTCTATGTATGCTTTGTAATGATCTGTGTACACTAATGATGCTATATGAGCCCCTTATATGCAGGCACTGCTTCCTGCATAGCATCTCCGATCCGTGACAGGATCGAGAGGTGAGCGAACCTGGTATGTGTTCACTCACCTCCCGATCTACTGAGCCGACCTGTGACAGTCTCATTGTTCAGGCTCGGCTAGAACTATGAGGTGAGTGGAAATCACTCATATCATAGTTCTCCTTTAATCTGCAGCTGGCATAGAAAGTTCTCAATTACAGCCCCCCATGATAGACATATCTACACAGGGCTGGATATGTCCAAGTCTACCAGTACAGACACTAATGTCAGGTGACACATAACAGGAAAACAATCACATTGTCACCTTCATGCCATGCTATCAACACCAACAATGAATGCGGTAGGTATAGAGTACACTGTATAGCCAAAGTGGATTCCTCTTCAATTGAGGTTTAGTGTTGCTGTTAATTCCACAGCATATGATACAAACACATTTTAGATAATTATGCATGTCAAACCTTGTGGCAATAGTTTAGGGAAGTTTCTGTGTTTTGAATAGTTTAGGGTAGGACTTTCCTGTTATAGCATGACTGTACCTTTGTGCAAAAAGTCATGGTTGGAGGAGTTAGTTGTGAAGGCGCTCCAGTGGACTGTAGAACCCAGGTCTCAACTCTACTAAACATCTCAGGGATGATCTGAACTGGAACAATGATTGCTAGCCAGGTCTTCTCTTGCAGCAACAGTATATGACCTCACAGATGCTCTTTTGGCTGAATGGGCGCACATTTCCACAGCCACACCCCAAAATCCTGTGGAAACCCTTCCTAAAAGAGTGAAGGCTGTTATGGCTGCAAATGGGAAAGTGGTGGGGGGGGGGGGGGGAGTCATC
>NW_017307586.1:399910-401568 GCF_000935625.1 Nanorana parkeri | reverse complement strand
GGGGGGGGGGGGTAATTTCATATTAAAGCAGAACTAAACTGAGCAGCACTTGCCTCTGCTCCAGCAATGCTATGTCCACATGCTTCCTCCCCAGCACCGGCATCTTCACCCAGTCTTTTTTTTGGTTTTTGCCTCTTTGGCCATGTTGATTGGATGATGTAACTGCTGTGCAAGTGCACAAGTTTATTTCTTCCTAGCATCTAGGCATGCCGAGATTGTACACTAAGCTCATTGTATAATCTAAACAAGCTTGCTATCAGGTGGGTAAGAAGAATGTATTGCAGAAGAGACATAGTATGAGACATTGAGAGACAGCATAGCTCTTGTGCAATAAAAAGCCGTCCTGTTAGCAAATCGTTTCCTAACCCTCAACCTCTTTCCCTGGGCTTCTACAATAACATTTGCAGCATTAGATATACAGTCTGGACAATGCTTTAATGATCGATCACCCTAGAGGGCAGTAAGTGCTGATGGGGAAA
Source organism: Nanorana parkeri (assembly GCF_000935625.1). Taxonomy (NCBI): domain Eukaryota; kingdom Metazoa; phylum Chordata; class Amphibia; order Anura; family Dicroglossidae; genus Nanorana; species Nanorana parkeri. The sequence continues at coordinate 401,089 of NW_017307586.1, read as the reverse complement.
GTGAGTGAAATTATCCCCCGATAAGATTACTGAGTTGCGGTAACCAATAGCAACCGACCCTAGAGTCAAGGTGTGCTGGTGTAGTGTGGATCCATCAGAGGGGTTTCTTACAGAGGAATCGCAGGGAGACCCATTAGTTCTATTACTGTAGACCACCCTTTGGAGCCAGCGGTAGTGTTATCCAGTACTGGGTATCACTGACCGAGCAAAGGTGACGCTACCAGTGGAAGTTAAGAAATTTTTTGAAAAATGCTGACAGATAGGGTTTTGTTACAGAAGAAACTCTGTAAGTCTCTTTTGTCATAATTGCCAGGGCCGTCTTTAATGTTTATTGGACCCCGGGCAAATATTTTCTTGGGCCCCCCACCACACCCCCCCTGCAATATTGCCCGCTATATGCTGACAGAGCAGAGCCACGCTGCGGCTGGGATGGATCCAAAAAATATTGTCCAGATCCACCCCACCACCTGATTGACAGCTGAATCTACCTCTCTAGAGGTTGTGTCCGCCCCATCCATCCCTCAAGTCAGCATTGGAGGATCAGAGAGGGGGGGTATTCCTGCGAGGAGCCGTGACTGACAGTCACCGCTCTCTGCAGAGAGAGTGAGTGCAGGAACAGAGTGATCAGCGGTATGTGATCGCTCAGTTCTCGATCAAGAGAGCCAACCTGTGGCAGCTTCAGTAACTAGGGGGAAGAGCGCATTTCACTCTCCCCCATAATTCTACTTTCATGGTAAATGCGGATAATTCGCCACCTACCACTTCCACTGCATAAAATAGCAACAATAATAATAATGACACGGGGGGGCATAATAATAATGACACGGGGGGGCATAATAATAATGACACGGGGGGGCATAATAATAATGACACGGGGGGGCATAATAATAATGACACGGGGGGGCATAATAATAATGACACGGGGGGGCATAATAATAATGACACCTGAGCATGTCACCTGGTGTCTATTATTATTATTACGTACCATGCCCCCCGTGTCATTATTATTATTATGTCCCCCTGGTGTCATTATCATTATGTCATTATGTCCCCCCCCGTGTCATTATTATTATGTCCCCCTGGTGTCATTATTATTATTATGTCCCCCCCAGTGTCATTATTATTATGTCCCCCTGGTGTCATTATCATTATTATTATGTCCCCTGGTGTCATTATTAT
>NW_017307586.1:399181-399533 GCF_000935625.1 Nanorana parkeri | reverse complement strand
CCCCCCCCCACCCAGATAGAAGCCCAACCCAGCAGCCATGTGCACTCACCGTGGACATTAGGAGGATGAAACTGCAGCCATGGAGGGACGAGGGCAGGCCATGCAGCTGGGTGTGCAAAATCGATCTTCCTCCTCTGCTGAGTGGGAGGTGACGTCCCGGGCTGCAGAGATCTTTGCTGCACATAGGGAGTGGGACAGGAGGCTGCTACCCTCTAGCGTCAGAAAGCGGTAGTGCACACTAGACGGCTGGTACAGAAACGTTTCAAACTTTCACCAGCTCTAGTTTATGGGGTGCAGGGGCCCACAACAATGATTGGGCCCCGGGCAAGTGCCCCTTTTGCCCTGCCTTAAA
>NW_017307586.1:369566-393881 GCF_000935625.1 Nanorana parkeri | reverse complement strand
GGGGGACATGCTCAGGTGTCATTATTATTTTTATACAGCATTACATCATAGCCCAGCAGTGCCACACCTAACCCGACCAACCCCCATCCCCCTTCTCCCCCCCCCACCCAGATAGAAGCCCAACCCAGCAGCCATGTGCACTCACCGTGGACATTAGGAGGATGAAACTGCAGCCATGGAGGGACGAGGGCAGGCCATGCAGCTGGGTGTGCAAAATCGATCTTCCTCCTCTGCTGAGTGGGAGGTGACGTCCCGGGCTGCAGAGATCTTTGCTGCACATAGGGAGTGGGACAGGAGGCTGCTACCCTCTAGCGTCAGAAAGCGGTAGTGCACACTAGACGGCTGGTACAGAAACGTTTCAAACTTTCACCAGCTCTAGTTTATGGGGTGCAGGGGCCCACAACAATGATTGGGCCCCGGGCAAGTGCCCCTTTTGCCCTGCCTTAAAGACGGCCCTGATAATTGCTCAAACCTGCCAGTCATCATTTGTGTGCACTGAGCCCCTCATGCACAGCTCAGTGCACAATCTCACCAAGGTCCTGTGCCGAGATGAAGTTATATCATTCTGGCCCGGCCAACCAAGAGGCCCAAGACCCTAAACCTGGAAGACCAGGTAAAGATGAAAGTACAGGTGACAGAGGAGAGAGCCTGAACTGCAGCGCTGGAGGGGATCGCCTGAAAGGTAAGTCAGCCCTAATGTGCTGATATGTTGTGCATGCTAGCACATTATGGCAACACCTCCTGGGGGCACAATATTTCAATTCTGTGTTGGAGATTTACTACTTCTTCAATGTCCAAGGTTCTGAAATGGGACATCCGACAAATAGGTGATGGTCAGTTGTCTACAAACTTGTGACCATATAATGTAACTTCAGAGGGTAAGAATCCTGTTGTCATATAGGGAAACCGTTCTATGGGAAAGTATTCTTTTGCTTGTCCTGTCATAGTTTTGGGTGGAATTCTTACTCAAACATGCAGCAGAAGATATAAAAGGAAACATATAACACAGCATAAGGATACACATTAATGTGCAAACTCAGGGCACCATCCTTTTAAGAGGTTTAGAGCCCAATCAAACGTGTGTGTTGTGGCAACACTCACTAAGATGCACACTAAGACATGTTACCGCAATGGGCGAGTTCTATGTGTAGTGTGGTGCGGAACCATTCATTGTGAATGGCACTCCAACACCAACGCACTGTACAGTAGAATACTGTACAACTCCTGCTGCATTTTTCTGGTGCTTTGTCAGTCCTTTAATAAAAAATGGGCTGCCCTAATGCAACACACTATAACATGCACAGTAATGCATGCACTAACACTCTATAACCAATCGTTTAGTGTGAATCAGCCCTCATTGTTGACCTCTGCCTAGTATTACTTTAACATGTGCTGTTTTTTTTGAGCTGCCTAATAACAGATCTTTTAATTTCTACAGATAGTACAGCTCCCACTGTTTTTCTGGCTCCCTGCTGCAAAACCTCCTTGTCGCAAAACCTAGTCGTGTCTCTGTCCCTATCTACAACTGGCCATTCACAAAACGCATTGCCGCAGGTGCTCAGAGTTGGGCTTTAAAAATTAACAAAATTGCAGAAAATAAACAATCAATTACATTTTGTGCATTACTGAATATTTCTTCAATAAATGTTTGTAAATCATTCAGAGGTTAACATTCATGTAAGACTGATGTTGCAGTTTTGGATTGTATTGGGTAGACTGAACCACCTGTTGGCTTCTAATATTTCGGTTCCACATTTACAACTCAATATGAAAGCATTGAATGTTACTTGCTAAATTTTACAAAGTGAAAAATATACAAATGTCTCCAGTAGGGTGCAGTGATGAAAACCACCTCGGAGAGATCCCCATGTATGCCGTTGGTGGAGAACAATACCTTCTGGGGACCACCTGTCATGTTTAAAAAATGCATTCCAGCAGGACTTGCCCTTTAATAAAACTAAACATTGGTTCTACAAATCTTGTGCCTTGCTAGTAAATATTGTTTCCTGTCTCTCGTCAGCTGGTAGGACTAACACAAGCTACAAGTGGTTTCGAATAGAGGTGTTAGATTCGGTGGAGATGGTCAGCACATATTCAGTGATATTATGTGTTTTTTTATCACAAGAAGGAATTTTGCACTCTGTGACTTACACACACAGAACAGATTCTGCTAGCATCAGACCAAGATGTTTTGTCAGTATATGCTAGCCGTATGGTCAATCACAATACAAAATGTCTAGGCACACATTTACACATGAATGCAATGGTGATCAAGGTGCAATCTCCTCCAAAAATTAGTAAACCAATTTGGGATTTTGCAAGGAAATGTCACACACATTTGTGAAATTAGCTGAAATTGTAGTAGTTTCTTTTATACAGTGTGTGCTTACACACACGTAAAATAATGTGTATATGTTTTAGTTTAGCTTGCTTTGTAACTTCTAAGAGTAACATCACAAATAAACATAATTCACACACATATACAGTCTATGTGCAGTAACTTAGCCCCATTCTCACTAGAACCATGTATTAACATGGGGTGCATGTTGCCACCAAAGGGCAGCCCACTAATTTCAATGGGCTACCATATGCACAGAAAATAAGCTCTTGCAGCAGGTTAAGCTGGATGCTTTGCACAGATTTTGAAGGCACGCTTTTGTGTGTTAACATGTATGTCTTGCTTGCCCCGTTTGGGGTGCCATTAAATTTACAATTCTGACCTGCTAACATGAATGGGTTAAATGATCCGTAGTACAACTACATATTATGTACTATGGATCATGTAACCCGTTCATATTAGCAGAGGATAATTGTGAATCTACTGCTGCAGTGCATTCTATATGTAGCACATATACAGTATATATAGAATGCACTGCAGCAGTAAATCGTTTTTTGTCTGAACAAGAAAAAAGCCCAGGCCCCGTCTTACTCACTGTTGCCTCGATCGCGGTGCCTCATGATTTTCCTCACACGATCGTCGGCGCTGATCTGGAGAGGAGCGTCGCGTCACTGCTGCTCCGGTGGGCGGCGCTCCAGGTGGGGATCCTAATTTAGGTGGCCGGCGACTGCCTGGAGCGCCGCCCACCGGAGCAGCAGTGACGCGATACTCGGCGCGACGTGGTAAGTTAAAAAAAAAAACATAGCGCAAGCTTCGGCGCTTTGTATCGGGGCATTTTGACAAGTACTTGTCACAATGCCCTGTATCGGTCCCGATACCGATGCTAGTACCGGTATAGGGACAACCCTAACCAATTTTATTATTTTATTGCACCTAGACAAAAACAAGCATTAACCCGCAGTGTGGGAGTAGCCCCCACTACAAGGGTTAAGAAACATTTTGCCCAGGGTTCTTTAAGACAGCAAAGATAAGACTGTTTAGATTCACTGAAAGTCATGCCATGGTCCCCTATTTTGTGAAAAATAGCTTCTATCTGATTTAGGTGTTTAGGTTGATGACAACTTCTCTTTAACAAGATTGCACCTTTTGGCACAGCTTTTGTCATAGCATGTATGTGCATTGCTGCATGTACAGACCCAGAGACACACAGATACAAATTAAAAAGCAATGAGACACGGACTTGCAAAAGATGAACATTTATTTTCAAAGCACACAGACAATAAACAATTCCAACAAGACAAATGGCTACAAAGCAGAATGGGTCTTATCAATCGTATTCTGTGTAATGGGTAAGACTAGTGAGGGTGAGTAGAATTTGATGATAGGAAGCCTTTAGTAAAGTATGTCATGCTTCAGCTTTAATTACACAGCAGAGATTTAGAAGCTTCTTTTCTCAAATCTGTTTACTGAACAGCACAGCAGAACAATTACAACAGGCTGTTTGGAGTTGACCTGAATGGACAAGTACACTGGTGAGCTCCTGTAAGTATAATATGATGTAATTTACTGCAAAAGGGAACTGCAAATCTTACCGTATATTGTAGCGCTGGGCATACGAGCAGTGCCAGATGGCATGCTGACATGATCAGTGACAATGATTAAAATACATAAAGTTCTACTGTGATATCTACAGAACAGACCCATTGCTTCTAAGGGATTAGTAATGTGACTGAAACTAATAACATTTCTCAGTGGCCTGCAGAAAAAAAAAAACTACCACAGAGCTCTTAGCCCATGATCCAATAGCAAAGGAAAGCATTACTGTAACATTGCCATATACAATGTTTCCTAATTCCATGTGTAGTTCTAGCCTGCTTACATTCTTTTTAGAGCAAAACCGTGTTGTATGCCAGCCAATGAAAAAGTCACACAACATAAGTGCCTGGACTATATAACCTTTCTTTGCCTGTACCTATTAACACGGCTGCTGAAAACCAACCAAATTATTCATTTAAATCTGTAGCAACTTTAAGTTATACTTCTATTTCTGATGCCCAAATAGATTACATAATATATATTACCTGATAAAGCCAAGGCTTATTCTTATTTGACGTTTACCATGATGATAGCCCATGCGGCCAGCAGGGGCCACTGGGTGCAGTTGTCGCTGTAAGAATAGTGCAGCCCCTGGCACCCCATCCCCTACCAAACTCTCATCTGCAGAAACATATACAGGATTATTAACAAAAGGGTGAAGAGTTTGGAGAAGGCAGGATACGTGAACAATCTAGGACAAAATAGTTGATGTGTAAAAATTCTCCAATTCAGCTCACTTTCCAGTTCAGTTATGTTGTCCTACATTGTTCACTTCTCCTGCCTTCTCCAAACTCTTCACCCTTTTGTGAATACCCTGTTTCCCCAAAAATAAGACCTACGCCGAAAATAAGACCTAGTTGTGATCACTGCCAGGGCCGGTGGTGTCATAAGGGGAAACTTGAAGAGCCGCGGGAGAGGTGGGAGAGAATCAGCGGTGCCAACGAAGCCAGCGCTAGAGGAAGTGAGGCAGCAGGGGAGGGAGCAGAGACGCATAAGCAGATACTTCCTCTACAGTGCCGGCTCCTGTCACAGGCGGAGTGATACCAAATGCACTCCACCTGTAAGGAATCGATGGTGAAAGCGCGCTTCGCCCATTCTGGTTACCACATTGCTCTTGGGAAGGCACGGCACCCCTGATTGCCCTGATCACCCTATTGTTAACTTTGCCATTTTTAATTATATAATTTGGATTTGCATTAACTTTGGATTGTTGTACATTAAAAAAGAAATAAGACCTACCCAGAAAATAAGACCTAGTGTGTTATTTTCGGGGAAACACGGTAACAATAATATGCAGTAATAAATGAACAGATCAAGGCCAAGGTCTTTCCATGAACCCCAATCATGACCAATGCCTCTACTACTAGTGTGTCCAAGACTGCTTTAAAGAGCCAGGGCTTGATCAGAAGCTGCAGTCAGCAAAAATAATAACCAGGAGGATGTCTTTTTACGAAGCAATTCACGACATTCCTTAATGGTTAGAGTTAGGCTTTGAACGTGTGCTTTGCGCCCATGCAGGGCAAAAGAGCAAACTGACCTTAAAGAGCTCCAGGCACATAAAAACCGAAGTCTTGCAGTGGGGCTGCCCCCAAAACAGTGCTTACTGTCTTATATTGTAAAGCGCTGCGTAAACTGCTATATAAATCCTGTATTATAATAATAATAGGGAGCTAAAATAACAGAGTTATACTCACCCGAACCACATTCCTGGCTGGCTGTTAGGCCCATCCCTGGAGCCTCTCTCCCCCTCTGCAGTGGTGGTCCAAGGTCCTGTGAATCATCAAGCCCTATACAGTGTATAGGATTTGAGCACGCCAAGGGACATTCAATCGCTGGAGTGGAGAGGAGACAGACTGAAGGGACCAGTCTTGGAGCCAGCCGGGATTGTGGATATTTGAGCTCCCTAGGCAAAATGAGCACTTAACCCTTGCAGTGCGTGGGTAGCACCACTGCAAGGTTTAATATTTAATTTTCCTGCTGCTCCTGCAGCTGCTTATACTTACTTTCTCTTCACGCCTTTGCTGCTCCACTCTTCTGTGTGAGCAAAGAGGAGGTCCTAGAGCTTACACAGCACGGAACACTGAGACACATACTCACCATAACCAAATGTACCAGCTATGTTACTAGGGATGCACAGATAGCAAGTACCGTACTTGGTGCAAGTACAGATACTTTTCCAGCTCCAAGACTAGAGAAAAACTCAAATGTTAGGAGGCAGCTGTCATTTTTAAGGAGCATTGGCTACGGGGCTCCTGCGATTTGCACGTCCCTGTTTTAATGTTTGATTTGTATGTATATATCTGTACATGTATTAGGGATGCACTGATACCATTTTGTCCAGACCAAGTACAAGATACCTTTTTTTTTTATTGTCATTTGACAGTTTTTCTAAAACAATACAGACTAATGATTTCAGGACAGTGGTGGAGCACCAGGACCCAGTCACAGCTGCAACCCTGGTAGTTCTTGTGAAAATTACAAGTATCTGCACTGGTATCTGTGCATCACTATATGTTACTTCACTTATCTGGCCAAGAGGAGCAACATCTGATCTAGAAAAGTTAAGTATATGCTGCTGGGGAGGGGGAATTAAAGTGAGCTTGCTACTTTGCCTTGCACAGGTCCAACACAGGCTTACTTTAAGTCTGCAGCTATAGTATTATCAAATGTTTGGTTCAGTAATATGTAGAACATTCTCACATTTACACCAGTGTATTTTTGTGTTTTCTATGGGATGAGTGTACAGAAAGTCACTGCTGCTACAGTGTCCTTCGATGCCCTAAGTACTGAGATACCTGGGTGTTGTGCAATGTGTTTTGACTATTCTAACAATGACAGAAGAAAAAGTGATCAACGAACCAGTTGTTGGCATTAAGTCGATGCATGTTTTGCTCTTCGGTGTTGGTTTCCACTGTGGCCTGGATGTCTTCAAAGTGACACAGCTGTACAGAGGTCTTCCTTTCTGACTCTAGGTCGGTGGGAGGACTTTCTTCCTTGTTTTCAGGAGTTTCATCTACTGTGCTGGATGTGTCAGTGCAATCAGTCCCAGAGAAAGTCTTCCCGTTGCTTGTGATAACACCAAGTGGGTCATCAAATGACATCACTAATGTACACATAACTACTGGATTTTAAGCAAGCTTACAGAAAATGCGATGGCCTCCTAAGCACTGCCTGAATAAGTATTTGCTGATGCTACTACACCTAAAGTATGCAGCTTACATTGATAATGCACTTCTAGCTAGCTGAACGTTTTCCTAGTGCTTCTAAAGGCTTCATCTTGCATTAGCGCTCGTCATCGTAGCATAAAATATTTATAGCTTGTGTTCTAAAAAGCTGCGTCAGCGTTAATGACTATGCCTGCTATCAGCCTATATACAATCTGCATTTAACTGGGACTTTGTGAGTATGGTCTGTGTACTTCTATACTCCCCAAGTGTAGTATATTACCATACAAGGGAGCTGTAATCCCTTTCCACAGTTTACAACTAAATTTGTTTTGTGCATCTCCAACCTCCGTCATCTGGTTAGGAAAAGTGCAGCTCTAGCCAATATTCTTCACACACAGATGTCAGAAAATCCAGCCACAGTAAAATCTTGGACTTGGATCAGGTAAAGGAGGTTTTCACTGTGAATAATAAAAAAGGGATAAGGTCACAGAAACTTAGACATGAATATTCTTGCCAAATATTTAAAATTTCAGATCAGTTAAGACTTTAGGGAAGATGACAATTCCGGATTACTTCTTCCAGGGAGAGTTCCTCATCCTCAGCTGAACCACGGCATTCCCATGTCCATCATCACATCTAAATTGTTCTCAGGAACCTGACATAAGGACATCCATTAAAGTAAACCAGTCAGCCATTCCTAAACTAAAAAGCATGTCTAAGACCTGAATGCCAAGCAGATATAAAATACACAAATTTAATGCAGCTCTGGTATGAGACATTCTTAAATGTTTTTTCTCTAAACGTAAGCAGTATAAGTATTTGAATCTGGAGTTGGTACCAACCTTGTGGTCCCTGTACAGTAGCTCTCTGTCTAGGAGAGGGGGAGGCAGCACAGTGATGCAGTGCAAGGAATAGCAAGAGAGATCAGAGTTAATTGCCGGTATTCAGCCGTATCGAGGAATTCAGCCCAGTAGAACCATGTGGAGGAAAATCTGGACTTCGTTCCCTTTATGAAGCTAGTGAGATCCTTCATATGTTTAATGTCATTTACCCTTTGAAGCCACTGTCGGATGGTAGGACACAGGATGCTTCTACAAAAAGGGAACACAAGCCCTCGCTGCATTTACTAAGTGGATTAGGATAGATCGTCTATAGCCCTTTATGGGGGCGATGACTGTGGTGCAGCAATAAAAAGGCTGGGTCCAATGTTATTGGTCGTTCGGTGAACTTTTGCATGATGTCTCTAACCTGGGTCCAAAAGTTCAAGAGCAATGGGCAGGACCAAGAAACATGATACATGTCAGCCAGAGAGGAACCGCAGCACCAGCAACTGTCTGATACCTCTGGGAAGATCCCATGGAGCCTATGAGGGGTTCGGTACCACCTGGTCAATATTTTATAGCCAGTTTCCTGGTATCTATTGCAGAGAGACAAATAACAACAAAGGTTGACCACAACCTAGGCTGAACAAGGACGAAGTCTTGGTAACCAAGACCATAATTGGAAAAGGATTTCAGACTTTTCCATTTGTAAAACCTGTTTTTAGGCAAAAGCAAAAGTGAGAAGTAAAGTTTATCTTACTGCCCACACAGTTTTAATTCAAACTCTGTACATGTATTATGGATGGGAGATAATAAAAAAAAAAACAACAACAACAAAAAAAACCCAGTAGAGTTGGATTAATGTCTGGTGGTTGGTATGAGGACAGTACTGACTGTAACCAGAATGTCTATGTCATCTGGAAATAGTGACCTAAAAAGCACCAGACTGTATGATGTGGAAATCTCCCAAAGCCTGAGGAGTACATCCATAGTGATGTGGGGAAAAAATACTGTCCCTCCAAAGGTTTAGACACGGTAGCCACACTGGTGGGAAATAAATAAAGGCTTTGCACCACTTTTCTAGCTCCATGGAGCTTTAAAATTTCCTGCGCCAAATTCAAAAAAGCCCTGACAGCAGTTTTGTGGCTTCACCAACACTTGCGACAGATCCAGGTAGTTCTAAATAGTGCCCCTATTTAAGGTTGTGACAGATTCAAAAAAAATTACCATTGCTTTACAGATTAGGAAAATGGTGGTAATTAAGACCAAATCTGAGCTGGCATAACGATAGATGTCAGTGATCAGATTGGTGCATGTATGTGCTTAGAAGCTGTCGTGAACCTGACAGCTTCCCGCCGATGACTCATTAGTTGCTAGGACACTACCGGCCACCAGCATCCTAGCAACCAATGCAATTTTCATTTTGCTAGAAACTTAAGACAGACCCCTGCCCCATTCTGCTGGCGGCCATGAGATTCCCTAGCAGGCTGCTGCATGTAAAAAAAAAAAACAAATGGGCCAGGGATGTTGGCTGATTAATAATGTCAGGCAGCGTCCCCACCGACAGCCTACTAGCTACAAATGGCGCTAACAGTGGGCGAAGCCTGATGAAAGAGCTGATCAGGTCTGTTCCCTGGGTTATTAACAGCAGGATAGTGGGCAGATTCCATTGCTAATAGACAGCCGGCTATTAGCTATGGAATCTGCCCACTACCTGTTATCAATAATTAGCCCTGTTGAGGCCAGTACAGTGTAGGACACAACCTTTACAACACTGAGCATTCATTCATAAAAACTCACTCAGAACTGTAGGGCTATGATCCATCTGCTGGGCTGTGTATTTACAAGCAGCCCCAACAGAGAAGTCACATAGCCCTACTGTGCGGAGTGAGATTTTACAAATGAATGATCAGGGCTGTCAGGCCAATATCATACACAGTACTGCCCTGGCAGTACCGATTGTTCATTCATAAAAGATCACACAGCACTGTGGGACCAGCGTTGTCACTCAAAACGCCATCTCCTTGCTAACAGTGTGGTCGGACAGAGGGAGGTAAACTGTCCAACTATGCTGCTTGGCAATGCAACACAGATTTGAATGCGACCAAGTGCTACACGCACTTGGTCCCCTTGCACATGAATTAAAAATAGCGAGACTTGATCTAGGAGATGGACCAGAGTCATTCCTCTTTCATTTAAATACCTTGTCATTAAAGAAATATAAAGGTTCCTTGTTGATACATCTTATTAATGCTGCAAGGGCGTGTATACCAGATATAACTATGTGTTGATATTATTATATTATTAGGATGTAAATGTGATACATGGAAATATTGTGTTATATTGACTTATGAAAAATTAAATAAAGAGTTTAAAAAAAAAAAATAGCGAGACTATTTCGCTACATAGATTATTTGCTCTTTTCTGAAAGGAAAGTTTTTTCTCCAAACTTATTTTCCTCTGAAAGGAGGGTGGGGAAGTTAATGTTTACCATAAATAATTCTGTCTGTGCTGTGACATATTTTTATCAGTTGCAAATTAGATTTGAACACATCTTTTTCCTAAAGGGTTAAAGCCTATCTCCAGTACAAAAAAAAGTCTTCTTGCAGTGGGGCTTCCCCTGCACTGCAAGGGTTCACTACTCGCAATGCCTAGGGGAGGTTTATAAATTACTTTGACTTACCTGACCACTACTCTCATTGGCTCCAAGACCAGTGCCTGCAATCTCATTCCCCCTCTGCTCCAGGCAGTCAGAAGACCACTAACAATCATATACAATGCAGGGCCCACAGGCCTCCATTAGTATTTTTCGTTATGTTGTGTAAATAGAAATCACACAGCTAACATATGCTAGGGTATTCTCAAACCTGGCCACAGACATGGAAATACACTTTAAACTGACTCTTCCAAACTTTTTTTAAATGACACAAGCGGAAGTACCTGAATTTGACTCGATATCAAGCTTTTCCCATCCCCTATGCAGCTGCAGAGACATGAAGAGGGAAGGGTGGGACTGGGAGCCGATCAGGCATGCTGCATACAAATATACAAAGAAGGAACAAACTGATAGAACAGAGAGGAATGAGCAGAGAGGAATGAGCAGAGGGATGTCCTCATGAGTCTGCTGCTGATCTATCCAATCAGAGGGCTGTGGGTCCACATACTGCATATGATAATTTGCAGGCAATCAGTAGTCTCTGCCACAAGCTGTCACTTGCTTACTAACCATCTGCTGCTGTCTCCATCACACAGTATAAAAGACAACCTCCTCCTTTTGTATCTCCTTTATGTTCCATCAGCTGTAATATTATGTTACTATAGAAACACTTAGACAATCATCATTCTATATTATTATACAGTATCTGTAGTTAAGATTTTAAGGTGCTGGATAGGTACACAGAGTATAGAGACGTACAAAATGACTACAATACAACCCCATAGACCGACGTCTGCTAATTTAATAGCACCTATTCCGCCTTGATGCTATTTGGTGGGGTGCCCTCCTAATAGCATAACCCTAACCCCCTCGCCTTCCACGACCACCCCTCCAACCACCTCCCCACTGTCACAGTCACAGACAAACATCAAACACAAAACACCGAGGAACACACCCCCAGCTCGCCATTCTTCATCCTTCTCCATCCGCAGCCCAATACACAACACCCTGACGTCAACAACATTCCTCGCTTTCCATAGGCGGAGCTGCCTGGAAAAGATGCAACAACTGAGAACGAGGCTTGAAACGCAGTGGTGTCCCACGTGATACAATTACAGCCAATGGGTTTCTAGCAGCTTGTGTCGGTCGACAGAGGGAGGGCAGGTGAGCTGACAGGTGACCGGAAAGGGCTCTGGTGGAGACGGAAGTCGCAGAAGTTAATATTTATGGTACATCATGGAGAAGCCACCGATCCAGCAGGGAGTGGTGTGCGGGCCGTGGGAAATGAAGGACAGGCTGGGCACTGGAGGCTTTGGGAATGTCTGCCTTTTCCAGAACAGTGTATGTATATCATGAGGTTCGTTGTGGGGAGGGGCAGCAGTGTGTAAACTTTGTACAAGGGTGTCAGCCATGGAGCCCTGGTGGTGGTCTGCGCATATCAGTGACATGGGTACTATTAGAGGGACTTTCTCAACAATTTCTTTTGGTTTTGAATAAATAGATATACATATCCTGGTCTGGGTGTAGATCCCCATATTGTGGGTCAGGGTAGGGAGGAAGGTGGCACATATTGTGGGTCAGGGTAGGGAGGAAGGCGACGCATATCGCGGGTCAGGGTAGGAAGGAAGGCGACACATATCGCGGGTCAGGGTAGGAAGGAAGGCAACACATATCGCGGGTCAGGGTAGGAAGGAAGGCGGCACAAATCGCAGGTCAGGGTATGGAGGAAGGCGGCACATATCGCTTGTCAGGGTAGGGAGGAAGGCGGCACATATCGCATGTCAGGGTAGGGATAGGCGGCACGTATCCCAGGGTAGGGAGGAAGGTGGCACATATTGTGGGTCAGGGTAGGCAGGAATGCAGGACATATCGCAGGTCAGGGTGGAGAGAAAGGTGATATATCATGGGTCTGGGTAAAGAGAGAGGCGATATATTGACGGTCAGGGTGGAGAGATTGGTGATATGTCAGGTTAGTGAGATTGTTGATATATCAGGTCAGATTAGTGAGGGAGGCAACATATTGAGGGGCAGAATAGGGAGGAAGGCTGCTCATTGCAAGTCAGGCTATAGAGAGAGCACCTGCCAAGAAAAAGTAAGCTGAATTGTACAGGTGGTGGTATCATGGGTTGTTTGATGAACTTACTTAAAAGACCCCCAACAAACAGAAGACTGTTTACACTTGCTTATGTGGAATCTTGACTCTTGCAGAACCGAGTTGTTGACAAAATCTTCATAACTGACCATTTTGGAGCGCTGGATGCCTGGTTCCCTCTCCCTCGTGCCTTTGTCACTACAGAACACATTAAGATGTTACAGGAAACAGTAGTGACATAGTGACCAGGGGGGAGGCGTGTAACCACAGTATACTGGGGGACCAGGTATCTGACACACCCAGAAGTGTCAGATGTGAAGACACCACCACAACTTTGCTCTTCCCACGAGTGAAGATCCCACAAATAGTCTACGGGACTGGTAAATATAAAACTCCTATTTCGCACAGTCTGGATTTTTTTCCAGACACATGTCATTACTAATAAACAGTATAATTACCGCTTTAAATGTTTATAAGTACTGCTTATAAATACTGCTTTGGAAAATACATCTATGATACTCCGCGATTACATGGTTATGTTAGGTTGCGGTGTCTTCTATTGTGACATTTGGATCAATAGATCTTTTTTCAGTTGGCGTTAGATGTATACTTTACAAAATCCCAGGTAGCCTATGACAGGTGGCACCTAACTTTTGAGGTTTACTTCCAAAAAACTTGAAGTGAACGTCAAAGCTGGATCCTGAATTCCATATTAATTAGTCCACTACTACTTTAAAACCTATCTATCTAGATTACCCCTAGCTGTTATATTATCTGAGCAACTACAAAGGCTGTCTGATTCTTAGCTGTCATCATCTCTGGGTTTACTCCAGTTTTTTCTACCAGAAGACACAAGCGTGTCTCTGTCATAGGGCACAATAGACTGATATCCCATTGCAGTATGTAAAAGGGTGCTGGAATGACGTGTGGTTGGCACCACACAAATTGAATTTCAATAGTCACCTGCACACCGAGGTCCAATGCATCCTTTTATTTATGGCCGATACACATGGCATCCCAAATATGAGCACAAACTCATATGAGCTCATACTTGTGAAGCCATGTGTATCTTGTGTAAACAAAAGGACGTATTGATGCATTGGACCTCGGTGTGTCGGTGGCTATCTCCTCTCTGTCATTGGGCAGGCACAATCAGCTACTCAGTGCCTAGGTCTGCTCTTTGATTCTGTTCTGTGAAACGGTTCCCACTGCAACAACTGTGCCATCCAGAAGCCAGGGGTTAGGATAGCTGGGACACTAGGGCCAAATTATTGTAACTGTTATTGTTAATCTGTTGGATCTGTGTCATAGCCAGGGAACTAGCATTTTCAGTAGGGAAAGTCAGCAGACTTTGGCACTATAGGATCTCTTTAACACAATTACTGCAGGCTTGTTTATATGTGTATCTAGGACACGGGAAATATGTACCTGCCTGCATTGTGCAGACTCCTATGTGCATGATGTTCTGTTTCTTTTTTTGCATAGTGACATTGAACATGTCTCGAAATACCACAGATTCTTTTGTAAACATTAAAGTGATGCTAAACTCAGGAGTTAAATCTTAAAAATGCATTCAACTACCTTAACTATTAACAGAAAAGTAGCTTATTTGTGTGCCACTCAGCTGTAGATCCTTAAATCATCTCTGAATTCATACTAACACTGTCCTTCCTTCTGGAGGGTGGCTACTTTTGTTCCCCCATGGTCCCTGTGTGTGTTGTAAAGTAGCCACCATTCCAAGCTCACTCCTGTGATGGACTACAAACTCATGTTTAGTTTACTAATTTGTAATGAGATTGTAGCCCATCACGCGAGCAAGCTTAGAGTTGTGGCTACTTTTACAACACAGGCAGGAACCATGGGTCTCTACTCCCCGTCCAGCAGAGGAGGGAACTGAAGGAGAAAGTTCTCCTTCAGGTCCTCGTCTGCTGATTGACAGCAGGCAGTGGGTGGGTGCAATAGCCAGCCTGCTATTGCAATTTTAAATATCCAATAGCAGGCTGCCTATTGCTCCCAGCCGCTGGATGGGACACTCCCTGGCAGTTGATCAGAAGAGGGGGCAGCGAGAGGGGGGCACAGCGGCTGACGGTGGTCTCTCCCCGCTGGGCGCTGGCAGCAGTGGTCTCTGTCCCATCCTATCCCCACTGCCTCCGCTGATACAGACAGGGAGAGCAGTGGGGATCGAAGGGGACACAGACCGCAGCAGGCTCCCAGTGAGGAGGAGAATGGGGGGGAGCAGTGCTGATGCGGTGGTAGAGGCGGCAGTGGGGGGACAGTGAAGGGGCTGACATAAGCCCAGGCGCCAGGATGCAATTTGTAGTCACCCTGGTGCCTGGGATTTGTTGTGCCCTGCATTAACATATCAAATGACCATATATCATTACCATATGGAGAGAAAAAATATTAGTTCCTGAAGAAATACCTTTTCATTTTTCATTATGTGAAAAGTTCACTGCAAACCTTCTCCCGGACCTTTCGTCTCTTTCCCAAGTTCTAATATTGGGACTTATATCTGGGGTCATGTATCAGGTGGCGTGTCCTGACCTCCCTTATCAGCTGCTATACATCCAGCATACTGTATCCTGCTCCCATGTATTTGTGAAGCCTGAATAAAGGGTAAGGTTCTTTTATTTACAGGTGGTTGTCATTTGTTACTGCAATAAATTGTATTTTCCTGGTGGTAGTTTTATCGACTAAGTCTATTGTGTGCTGATTATATTTTCAGAATGTGTGTATATATATAGATTTCGCAAATAAAATATTGGAATCTTCTTTTGAGAAGCAAAGGTTAGAGTTGGATGACGGTTATGATATGTTTCCTTATTACTTTCAGGAAGTTGTGAAATAGTCCCTAAAAAAATATTTGAGATGGATTGGTGAGTACAAATAGTGGAGATCAGCTCTAAGGCCTTGTTCACACCAAATGCAGACCAGATCTGCATGAGTTTCTGCACACACAGTGCAGTGGGTTGGACCACGTTTTTTGATGCGTTCCTGGTCGTTTTTGGTAAAAAAGTTTTTTTTCTTTTTTTAGTTTAAAATGGGCTTTCAGTGCATTCCAGGGCATTTGAATGCGTTTTTGATGCGTTTGCATGCGTTCTAGAGCAGCTAAAATAGGGCTTGCTGCAGTTTTTTTACCTGCTCTGGAACGGAACGCTGCAATGTGAACTGGAGCTAAAAATACAATTGGAATACATTGGACGCAGTTTTGCTCCGGTTTGTAACTGTTCTGCTCCTGGAACGCGCTTGGTGTGAACAAGGCCTAATGGTGGCCACACACCTTAAGATTATCGGACGACACTTTTCGTACGATTGTCGTATGGCGGCCCCATTATACCCCGATTTATCGCAAGGTTCAATTAGCCGTAATTTAAGAAAAGCACCTGGACGAATTGTGGTAATCAACCGCACGTATTTTCGTTTGCGCATGAGCAGTGTAGATCGTACGATTTTTGACGTACGGAAACGCCACTAACCTTGCAATAATCGTACGATCGGCCAAAGTTTTCCAACATGCTTGAAAGTCAAAAGTCGTACGATTGTACAGCATTTGCGGTTGCACACTGCCCACACACCTTGCGATTATCGGACGAAAAGTCTATCCTATGATAATCGTAAGGTGTGTGGCCACCTTTTAGAATGACGTACTGGGTGACCTGATGATACAATCTGAAATTGATGTTTCCTGCTTAAGTGAAACCATGAAGCTCTGGGAGAGGAGTCATCGCAAAGAGGATGAGAGCATTTGGGGATTTCTACTTAAACTGGGAAATCCCCTGAAAACATTGAGTGTTCAGTGAATGATGAAAGTGTGTGATTTTTTTTTTTTGAACAAGAAGAATCACCTAAACTAAAATTTTTCTTGTCTGTTTTACAGGAAACTGGAGAACTGAAAGCAATCAAATCATGTCGCCTGGAGCTGAGTGTAAAGAACAAGGAGCGGTGGTGTCAGGAGATTCACATAATGAAAAGGTTTTGCATTTGTCATACATTTGTTTACTATATGGTCAATTTTAGCTGTACCTGACATAAGTGTGTGTTGAATTAATTAACATTGTCACCTTTCAACTTCTAATGTATCTTTTAATACATTATTTAATCGGCTTTCTTCAGTTTAGAACTTTGCTGCTTGGGTGATCTTCCACTATGTATCTAGAAATCACCTCTATAGTCCTAAAATCACTTTTGCCATTTGAAATGAATGTAAATCACTGTGAATGGTCATAAAAATGAAACTGAAGCCAAAACGTTAGATTTGTGGAGAGGGATTAGAACACCTGTCAGGTTTTTCTTGCTGTCTGTGTCACCTTCGGGAAGATTCAGTTGCGCTTTAAAGTGTTTTTCCACCGGTTTTATATTTGTTGCATGTTCCCATTCACATAGAATAACTTAAAAGAAAATTAAAAATGGCTGCTTCCATTTTACTTGCTTTTTTTCTGCAAGAAGCTTTTTTTTCTAAATGGAATTTCCTTCTGAAATGCGAAGGGGGTGGGGAAGTAATGTTTACTATAATTAATCCTGTGCGTACTGTACTTGCAGCTCCCATTATCGGTTGTAAACTAGATTTGAGTGCTTAAAGGGTTATAAAACCCTCCGTTTTTTTGCATACATCTACTGATAGCAAGCAGTAGATATATGCAAAAACTTAAAAGAAGAAAACCTGCTTTAAAAGAGGTTAATACGTACCTGTGTCTGCGCCGCGCGCTCCTGTCCAAAAATCTGATGAATCTCGGGCGGGCGCATGCACAGTTCACATTTACAGCCAGGAGACGAGGAGAGACGCAAGGTAAGTCTATGGATACGTGCACCCGCATGCAGACACCGTGGGACAGGAAGTGCCAGCAAGGACAGAGGAGTCAGCGCTGGATCGGAGACCCGCAGCAGCGCTGGAGAGAAGGCTGAAAACATCAGGAAAGAAGATCGGATTAAGAGACATCATTTAAGGTAAGTGCTAACATTTGGGGGGAGGGGAAAAAAATGATACTTTAATGTCACTTTAATTCTGCCCAGAGGCCTGGTCAACCAAAATATCTAAAAGGTAAGAAATATCTTTTTAAAAATTATTGTTTTGTTCTGCTTTGTGAATAGGAACACAGAATAAACATATGGTGGGGTTTGCGCAAATTTGACTGCAAAAGTGGAAATGCCTCTGTCCTGATTACCTTTTAACCACCTGCACAGCTCTCCCTGCTGCTCCTTACTCAGGCCACAGCCACCACAAAACCTGGTGTTTACTGGTATAGGGAAGCATGTTACCTCTTCCCATGATGCAGTGCTCAGGTCTAGCAGCCAAAGGTCACATGACAAAGGGGGCAAAATCATCCACCCTCTGTAGGTTCCAAAATCTGGTATATTTTGTGGCAGAACACAAGAAGGAACAGAGGGAATGCTCTGTGTAGGCGAGTATAACTGGGTTAGAGGATGGGATGGACTTTAAAGATACCCTGTCACTTTGCTGTGAATGTGCAAGGTGACAGGGTCTTTTTAACACCTTTTGCTGCCAAGCCCTCCTGGATGCCTCAGGTGGCCACACCATTTGTGCAATTTTACCCATTGTTTTGATTTTCTATTGCTGCGTTGCTAGCATTTGTAAAAGAACCCCCAAACCATATATTTTCTGAAAGCGCAGGACCGGTAGAATAAAAAGATGGTGCTACTAAATTTGTAGCTCAGCTGTTCTTTAATGCCGCTCGATCATCGTGATTGAGTGGCTCGCTCTTCCGCTCCCACACCCCCTCCGGCCATTTCTATTCGAATCCTTGCTGCCTCAGCCCATATCAGTGGCGGAGAGCAGCAGGAATCCATGGAGACACAGATCCTTACCTGGAGCAGCTCCAGGTAGGGAGAAGATGCTGCAGGTGCCGGTTTGCGGCGGGGGGAGGTCCGCCTGGAATTTTCATTAATAGCTTGTCAGCCACTGATGACAGCTAATAATTTAAAGGGGACCGCCAGGGGAACTGCTCTGACATAAGTTCATGGTCGCTAAAGCAACAATGCGCTTGTAGCAGAACGGTAAATGCCACCGACGTAAGGCATAGTGACCTGCCAGTCTGGGAACAGTTTTGTTCCGCCATATGCTTTTATGTTGGTGTCAGGGAAAGGGTTAAAGCATTCCAGTGGCTATAAAAAACAAAAAGCTTACAGCAGCAACTGGTGGCTGATAGCATAAGTTCTTACTTCACAGCTACCCGAACTTTTTTCAGTTTCTTTGCTTTATAGGAATGGAGATGCCTCCCACAACATTATACAATTTAACACCTAGAGCCACCTATTAGCAGACCCAGACATTGCCACATGCCTCTTCAATCACAATAGCAAAGTTACTACTTCTGTATTGCCGTCGCGAGGCTCTGGGTAGCTCTGAATGGAGAATTTCTGAAGCAGAAGGCATGTAGCTTTAGGACTCATTCACATAAGCGCAGGGATTCGGGAAACAAAAAATGGCTGGATAACTGTTCCTGGGAGCTGTAAGGGTTGCATACATCCCGCCTGTACAAATAAATGATGATCTGCGGCTGTATACTGGTAAACGCTGCTCTGAGCATATACTAGCAGAAAGGTACGGATTTGTCCCTGGAGGCAGATGGTCTGTTCCAAGGGGCGTACACCCATATCTGTACATAGGTATACATTTAGAGCAGCTTTAGCCAGTGTACAGCAGCAGCAGCTTGTCATTGATATGTAGAGCTGGGCTGTATACAGCTCCTGTGGCTCCCATTTCACAGAGATCTGGAGGATTTTTTTGCTACACAGACCTTTGTACCCGTGTAAATGAGCCCTGATTCTATAACTTTTTTGTTGCCATGAGATCAGATTTAAAAACCCTACTTTCAATTTTTTTCTTCAATTTATTATGTTTTTATTGTATTAAGCTGCTCCCTTTTGTTTCTGTTACAAAGGACATAAATGCTCCATAAATGATTAATGGTTTCCACCATTGCCTATGGTTGCTATTCATAGCACTAGGTAGTTATTTGTTGACAGTTCTGCTGCTATTTTTTCTTATCTTTTATAAGCAAATTGTAATTTGTCCTACACAGATTGACCCATCCTAACGTTGTTAAAGCTTGTGAGGTGCCACCTGAAATGGACTTCATGGTAAATGCTGTGCCACACTTGGCAATGGAGTACTGCTCTGGAGGAGATCTACGTAAAGTGAGTGCTACCCTGTAGATTTTCAGGAACTTGTGTGCTCATTGCTGAAGTAGTTATGAGATAAAACATGTTTGTCCAGCTGTTTAGCCAGTTAAACATTAACCTTTGAAAATGAGTTGAAGGTAAAATACAACACACCTATTTTATTGTAAACGGCACTAGAGCCTACATTGTACTGTCATTCTTTAGCATAAGTGAAAACTGTAAATGTCATAACTATGCCCTCATTTATTCTTGTTTGCTCTTTTCCAGCTTTTAAGCAAACCTGAAAACTGCTGTGGGTTAAAGGAAAGCCAAGTTTTGAATATAATAAGTGATATAGGTATGTAACACCTTTTAGATCCTTTAAAGTGTCGGTCCTAAATGCCTTAAAGCCCAACTCCATGTTTTTTAAATAATCAAATATAATACATTTTGAATAAGAGATAACAAGACCGTAAACAAGCGGTAAGGTTAGCCTCCAAGAATATTCACAACAAATACTTCAGAACAGCATACATACCACAAAGTTGAAGTCAATCAGACTTCTCCAATTTCATCTGACCATCTCTCTCCAGAAAGAAGGAAAAGAGTTCCCATGCAAGCAGGGAAAAGAAAAGATTGGAAAGACAAGAGCCAGGAGGAAAAGAAAGAGTGTGGGGGGGAGTCGGGAAAACACTAGGCGCAAATGCCAGCCAGGGAAAACCGCATAACCAAGAAGTAGGTTGTTTACAACCCATACAGTAGATATGCTTTTAAAATGATCAGAGCTGGTAAAAGCAATCCAGACACTCCGCGTAGAGGTATATTGTTCAACCTATTATGAAGATGAGCCGTCAGTTTCCCCATATGTAGCAACTGGGTGAGTTCAAGAATCCATTCCTTAACTGAGGGACGGAGAGTTGGCTTCCAATGCCTTGGAATCACCATTCTGTTCCAAGATAGAGCCTGGTAACGGAGAGAGGGGGACAATTTTTGGCTTCGGCTGAAGTTGGAGGCTTGTGACCTGTTTATAAATGTCACAAAATATGTCCCCATTAGGCAGATACCATGGGACACATCCACCAAATGTATAACATAGCTCCCCTGTTCATGCCACACCACCATCAGCGGTCTGAGGACTCAGGAAGTATCTTCTGGAGGGAGGTGGGGCCCCTTAACTCCAATTGTTTAATACCCCCTGCACGGCCCCCCTGCACTTAAAATTCAAAAAAACTATACATTTTAATCCTGCAGCTTTCAGTCTGTTCAGTGGTCTCCTGGGTTCTTCCTTTCTGGCAGAACAATGTGCTGTCCTTATTCCTGGTCAGCACTATGATCAACTAATGAGATGTGATTGCTGCTCTCTCCAGGAGTACTGTGAACTCAGGCTGGTGTGATAATGTGCCCCAGTAGAGTATCTATGACAGCCTGGGCTTGCAGGAAACGTGTTGGGTGGTGCTGAGCGTTGGATTGGAGTTTGGTGAACTCACCAAGAGAGTGAAGAGACATCACCAGTTTCTCCCTTTTTTTTTTTTTTTTTTTTTTTTTTTTTTTTTTTTTCAAACCTGCTGGACTGTTGTTTTTCTTTATTTCTTTTCTTTTACAAAGATTGAGTTGGACTTTAAATGCTCAGATGGCATTCAATCTTCTTTGCAGACTTTCTCAGGGAAGAGTCATTTTCGGACAACTCAGAACAATCAGTCAGACTTCATTCTCTGACTTTATTTATAGGCAGGTTTGAGAATGCTATTGTTATAAGTCTTCTGTGAATGCTCTTACCCTCCGACAGTGTCATACATATGGACTGTTTTTTTAACCTAAAATATATACCCTGTTTCCCCGAAAATTAGACCTACCCCGAAATTAAGACCTAGTACCATTTTTGGGAATTGCTAAAATATAAGACCTACCCTGAAAATAAGACCTAGTTGTGACCATTCCTAGGGCCGGTGATGGCATAAGGGGGAACTTGAAGAGCTGCAGGAGAGAATCAGCGGTGCCAGCGAAGCCAGCGCTAGAGGAAGCGAGGCGGCAGCGGAGGGAGCAGAGCCGCATAAGCCGATATCTCGTCTATAGCGCCGGCTCCTGTCACAGGCGGAGTGATACCAAATGCACTCCGCCTGTGAGGGATCGATAGTGAAAGCGAGCTTTGCTCATTCTGGCCAGAGATTGGTTACCAAATTGCTCTTGGAAAGGTATGGCACCCCTGATTGCCCTGATCACCCTATTCTTAACTTTGCCATTTTGGATAATTTAATTTGGATTTGCATTAACTTTGGATTGTTATACATAAAAAAAAAAAAAAGACCTAGTGTGGTTTTTTTTTTTAGCCACAAAAATATAAGGCAGTGTCTTATTTTCGGGGGAAACACGGTAGTAATAAAAAAATATCTTTCCTGGAAAATAAGTTTTGTTCTTTGCATAAATACGCTCAAAATGATTATTTAAGGTGTCTTCATATCTCCTGCTTTTAGGCGCTGGTATTCAGTATCTGCATGAAAATCGTATTATACACAGAGACTTGAAACCAGAAAATATTGTGCTACAGGACTGTAATGGGAAGGTGAGTCTTGCATTCTGAATGAGAAAAGTACAGATGTCCATAAAACCTGTAGCACTCCTTTCCGGAAATCCCAACATGTTAATGGGTGCTCGAAATGACCGCGGATGGCTCCGCACACAGTACAATTTTTTAAATAGAGATGTCCTCAGCACACCAGCACGACAAAATCCAAGTCAGTGCAATTCCATTTATTGATGTCACTCAGAATATATATATTCTATCAATGAATGGATTTGCACTGACTTGGATTTTTTCGTGCTGGTGTGCTGATGACATCCTTATTTAAAGCTGAATCAGAATAGGATATATGGAAACTTTGTATGATTTGGCTCACTGTGTCCAGACCTATTTATGTACAACTATTTTATGGCTAATAAAGATACCGGGTCTTGTACTAGGAATGCATTATGGACTATTGCTATATACAGTATTTTAGTTTTTAAGTTTGCAAATATGTATTTTATTTAATTTTTCATTGTTTTAATGTTTTCAATAAATGTTTGTAGAGGTAGCATCTGTTAATTATTCTCATTACCTATTCTTTTGCTTTTAGACTGTGCATAAAATTATAGATTTGGGGTATGCCAAGGACCTAGATCAAGGAAGCCTGTGTACATCATTTGTAGGAACCTTACAGTATCTGGTATGTATACCATTGTTCTGTTTTATTCCTTTTAGATCACTTTAGATTCCTTTTAATGAGGTACTCTTGACTGACACTAATTATCCTGGTCTACAGAATCTCATGAATGGCATTCAGCTGTTGATAATAGAGTTGGACTGCCATAGAAAAATGTAATTTGCAGTCATGTCTATCATTTTTAGATCTCTGACGACATTCTTGAAGCATACTTATTACAAGTTAATGTAATGCTTTCCTTCAACTTGCTAGCACATGTCAGCATCCCAGCTTCATAATTGCTATATACAGTAGGAGACTGTAGATATAAATGTGGATTGTCATGCAGTTTCTCATTTCTTTGGAGTTCTGTTATTTTTACAAGCTCTTCCTAACTGTGCATGTATTCTTAAAGCTAAACTATGATAAGCTGCTCTTGGATTGTATTGCTGTATAGTTTCAGAGCTCCCCATGAGCCCCCCTAAACCTGAGGCTCTCCATTATGCCATTTTTGTCCAAAGCATGAATAGTTGCTCTCTGCCCACAGCCCACTATCACTTGCTGCTAAATGTCACAGGCAGTCTCAGTAGCAGGCTTATTAGGGAACATGCCAGAGCACAACCTTCAAATTTATTTCTGAACTTTCATACTGGAGCACCCCTGTGCGTCGGGGTGTCTGCAAATAACCTAAAGAAGTATGCATCCACTTTGAGGTGGCTGCTTTACAATCTGCAGATTAAATAAATACTTCTTAAGATGTCACAAATACACTTAAAGCTGTGGATCCCTGGAAGGTAAACACTTTTTATATTTCCTTACCCTTATTATGCTTTAGCATTATGAAACCATTCAATTGGAGGGCTTTGCCGCAAAACCTACCCACACTTCAATCCAAATATTTTAATATGACTTTTTAAAGTGGAGGCCTTTTTTAAATGATATGTTTTTAGGATTTGTAATGATGTCTGCTGAAATTGTACAGTCTGGTTATTGATAGCGACATTATGAATATTATTATTATACAGTGCACCATTACATGATTTTAAGCAGATCTGTTTTACAAGATAAATTTTTACACCATTAGAGAAATTGAAGAAAGTGGGGATCAAAGAGAGGGCAGGCTCACATCTAAAGCTATTCTGCAGTGTTGGCATTAGTTATTCATTCAACAGTTGAGCATTTCATGTAGAGAATTAGCCCAGCCTGAAACTTCTTATAGCTTTAGCATATAGTAATAGATACTATCTAGAACTGTGTTATGACAGAGAAAATAATGCAGTTTATTTCTACCTTTTTATCCAGTAATTTTTCAAAATCCTTACCGTGTTTTCTGGATTTCTAGTGATT
>NW_017307586.1:337792-369546 GCF_000935625.1 Nanorana parkeri | reverse complement strand
TTTCTTTATTTCTAGTGATTTTTTTTTTTTTTTTTTTATAATTTGTTAATTATTATTCTCATATGGTATATTTGTATCTAACCTACCCTTCAGTTTTTTTCTAAACGTTATCTTTATATCAGATAAGGTATGTCTGCAAGAGAAGAGCTCTTTTACTTGCCTCTTCAACGGCCTACAATTGCTGCCCTCCTCTGTTCTAGCCTCTGCCACTCTTCAGCATCAAACCCTTATTGGAGTGTTGAATGCCTGTCCCCCGCCATGTGCTGTGTTTTCATTCTCTGACCCGTATGGCACTGCAGGGCACAATAGCTAGGGATTGGAGGATAAAAACACAACACATGGTGGGGGACACAAGCACCTCACACTCCCAGTGTTGCTTAAAGGAGAACTATGGGGTTAAGGCTTTTCCCCATAGTTCTCCTTAGGGTAACTGGAGGACACAAACTAGCGTCCTCCCGTCACCCTAGGCTCAGTATACCGCGAGCTGTAGCTCGCGGTATACTGAGACGCCACAGTATACCGCGAGCTGCTGCTCACGTTATACTAAGACGCCGCAGCTGAAGCAGATCCCGACAATTATGCCGGGATCCGCCCAGCTGCATGACTGACAGCTGGCTCTGCCTATGTAAAGACAGAGCCAGCAGTATCCGCCCCCTCCCCCGTCCGTTCCGCCAGTCAGCGCTGGCGGATCGGAGCGGGGAGGGGGGAATCCAGCGAACTCCGGTATGTGTTCGCTCACCTCCCGGTCTACTGAGCCGACCTGTGACAATCTCATTGTCACAGGTCGGCTAGAACTATGAGATGAAAAGCACTCGCCTCATAGTTCTCCTTTTAATAGACTGACAGAAGGTTGCAGTGCTGGAATGGAGCCAAGGTCACTAAATAAGGGATTTTAAGAGCTCTTTCCTTACAGGGCACCTTCATTTAGGATGTTTGCTACCATCACCAAGAAGACTGCAAAGAAGAGAAATAGTACTTACCTGTCCTGCTACTTGTTGCACCAACCTTTGCTCCATTAATGAGCTAAGCTTGCTGAAAAAACCTTCAGCATCCAAAACACTTGTGCTAGAGCCTGGGTCCAGTGCTATGTGCTGTGGTTCCTTCTGCTGGCCCCAGTGTTACTATTGTGTTCTGTAGTGACGTAGGGGATGGAACCACAGAGCACAGAAGGTGGCCAGGCATCCAACACTCCCCTATGTCTGAGGTGCAGAAGTCTTTTCCAAAAGCTTTACTTTTCAGAACAGAAGATTGTTGGCTTGAGCAGGTGGACAGGTAAGACATAATTATTTCCTTTGCAGACAGGCTTTTTTTTTTTTCCAAAAATAGTTTCACTAAATAAAGTTGCTTTAACTTAGAAATGACAACGAAAGAACAGTATCTGAAATGAAATATCAAGCAGCAAGAAAGTAAAAATGTAAGTTATGTCAAACATTTTACAAAATGGGCACTTTACATTGCATTGGTGCAGGCACTATATTTTGGAAAGGACAGAAAACTGCTACAATTTAATGCTAATAATGCTAAAGTAATTTAATGTTATATCTGTATTATATATTTCTTTTAATTGTAGGCTCCAGAACTGTTTGAAAACAAGCCATACACTGTGACAGTGGATTACTGGAGCTTTGGTACAATGGTTTTTGAATGTACAGCTGGCTACAGGCCTTTCCTCCACAACATGCAGCCTTTCACTTGGTGAGCACTCTGTTGAAATTAGCTGTGCCGTAGAGGCAATTTTAGTTTATTTTTTTCCTACAATGCAATGAACTTAGGTTAGCATGGTCACAGGCAGTATATTTAACCTTGCCATTCAAAAGGAAAACCTAATTTCTATGTCGGGTAGCAAAGAAGGGCATATGATCCAAGAAATATTAATTTCTTTTAAAAAAAAAAGTTAATGATTAAGAAAGTAACAAATGAGATTAGACGTTTTAATACTAGAGATACAAAAGTCCTAATTTTTATTAAATGATTTTATTGGAAATGTGTGTTCTTTGAGAGGGGGGTCCAAGTAACTGCCCACCGTCGGAAGTGCTCTCTTTTTCCTCGCAATTACCTTTTGAAGCTGAAATACAGGAAGATATAGAAGCCATAAATTAATGCTGTTCTGTGTTTATTAATTCATCCTTAATTTAGTTTTATTTTAATGCAA
Source organism: Nanorana parkeri (assembly GCF_000935625.1). Lineage (NCBI taxonomy): Eukaryota > Metazoa > Chordata > Amphibia > Anura > Dicroglossidae > Nanorana > Nanorana parkeri. The sequence continues at coordinate 367,394 of NW_017307586.1, read as the reverse complement.
GCAGTGCAAGTACCCCTTGAATTGACTTGGCATCAGCCTTTTTCAGTCCCTGTACAGCAGAGCTCAGAATGAGGGAGGGAGAAGCAGTGCAAGTAGCCAATCAGTTGAGCTGCAATACAAGGAACATGCTGCTAGGAGGAGAGAGCTGGACTTGTAAGCCTGCTGCTTCTCCTTTCAATGTCCAGTCACAGGCCTGGGTGAGAAATAAGACCTGTAAGCGTTAGTAAACCGCAGCAGAGAAAAGCCTTGTCTCCTGCCCAGCCAGACAGGACTGTGTAAATCTCAGAACTGGATGGACAGCAGTACAAATCCTTTGGCAGACAAAACCGCTCCCATATATGTATTTTATTTGTGTATTTAGCTGTTTACCTGGAGTACAGCTTTAAGCATTTTTAACTTGAGGCTACAGTTCATGATATGATATGAAGATGTCATATATCGTGTGCTGAAGTTTTGAGCCTTACATTTTTATTACGGAAGTGTGATTTGACTTTATTCTTGTGTCCATTGTGTTTTTATGTAATTTTACCTTTTAGGTACAGAATCATTTTCATTACGTACTTAGCATGGTTTTTGGATGGGAAGTGCTGTGCTCTCATCTGTCTGTGACTGAATTTAGAGCTGTCCGGAAACCTGGTTTTGCCGCTGGCATGAGTGATATGACTCCTTAGCTAATATACAACTTTATTTTGTGTGTGCTAGGCATGAAAAGATCAAGAAGAAGGATCCTAAACACATCTATGCTTATGAGGAGATGTCAGGTGAAATTAGGTTCAGCACCCATTTGCCACAGCCCAATAACTTATGCAGGTATGTTGGAATGTTGAATACATTTTTAAATATATGTGGCTGGAACTATATGATAACACACCTTTTGTGAACTATATCAATGTGTAAATAAAGCCATGGTTTGGCATGTCCCCCCCATGGTGTGGACCATCATATCTCATTGTTCTCCATGTGTTAACATTTATTACCAGTACCTCCAAAGTGTTTGCAAAACCGACCTTTTGTGTTCTTTAATTCACTAAAAGTGCTTCATCAGGAGTTATTATTTTGCTCTACCATTATACTGATGTGATGGATTTTGTTTGATAAATAAAAGCATGTACTACATGGGCAGAAATACCACTGGTTAGGAATCTGTCTGTTAAGATAACTACAGATATAATACAACATACTCCCAATCTGACCATTTGGGCAACATTTGTACACCTCCAGGCATGGCCTAGCCCAGAAACATGTAGGTGATATTTGTACGAATCCCCACCCAATGGCCATATCTTGCTTGTACTGCTGGCTACTGTGTAATGCTTTCTAGGTTTCTGAAGGGCAGCTAGCTTTTGTTCTCTAGCATACTAAAGAAATTGTGATTTAGCTTGTACAGCTAAATCCTTTTCTTCATTTTTTTGTTTTTGCTGTCTATGTACCCACAGGATGGATTGAATTTCCCACATTTTTCAGGTGTCAGGTGAGGTGAGGGTAAACTTTAGGGTAACCATATATAGGCTGTGGAGTTGCTGTAGGCTGCCTCTGACCTTGTTTGATGATGGTCAACATGAACGATGTGTCCACATAATAGCTCTGTCTGTCTTCTGAAAATTAGAGAAATGTGTTCATCACCAATCTCTGGCGAGGGTCCTGGCTGGCTACATACAACTGTTTCTAATTATATAATGCTGGGCATGGCCAGTTTATGATTCTCAGTGAAGCAAGGGAACCTTAATTTTGTTTTATATAGATTGCACAGTCTTGCAGTACAGTCAAAAGGAACTAACAAATCATCAAATCTGTTTTGGTATTCTCCATCACACATTTGTATGTATTAGTGTGGATCCTTTTTGAGCTCTTGTGAAGGTTGTCTAACTCTAGTAGTAGCCTTTTCCCTATCTTGGAAACCTGAAAAAGTGTTGAGAATACTTCTGTGAGGTTCAGGAATATCTATCTTGTGCAGGCATCATGCACTAGAAATCTTGCATGTATCCTTGTGTACCTTTTTATGCTTTGCAGCTACCTTATTGTGTTATTTCTTCTAACTCGGGTCACATTTACCCTTTATTTGAAACCACAGAGGTTTGTGGCCAGAGCACACAAATCCTATTTTCCTTTCCAGTTGTGCTGTTGTGGTTTAGTATTGTACACTTCGGTTTCAGATTTATGCATATTCTTTTGTTTGTGGAGATATTATCTAAGTTGATAAGATATTTTCTGTATTTGCTATGACTGCTTACTTGACCTGGTTTTCTAAACCCAGTGTGGGATATGAGTATGTTATACACAAAATGTAATACGAGTGGCAGCTGTTAACTTGTTTTTAACCCCTTGATTACCATCCCTTTTACATACCTTGCAATCTAGAAGATGAAAAACTATGATGTATGAGATTATTTATAGGCAGTGAGATGGTTGAAGGGATTTAACGATACAAGTATTCATATTGATGCCGATACAGAGTATTTGGGTGAGTACTCCCCCAAATGCTCCAATACTTAACCCCGATACTGGAACTTTCCAGTCACCATGAGATCTACCTCTGACCAGCAGTGCCACAAGGGAGCATGGAGCCGGCTTCCTGGCCAATCAGTAAACCAGGCGGCGGGTTATGACACACCTCCCGGCTTCCTGATTAGCTAGGAAGCTGGCTTAACTTATTGCTAGACAGACTGGCTTCCTCACCAATCAGGAAGCTGGGACGACACGTCATGACCCACCTCCCGGCTTCCTTATTGGCTAGGAAACTGGCTTCATGTCATGATGTGCCGCCAAGCTTCCTGATTAGCTAGTAAGCTGGCTTCACTTGTTGCTAGGCAGCCTGGCTTCCTGAGCACTCGGGAAGCTGGCAGGCGGGTCATGACGTGCTGCACAGCTTCCTGATTGGTCATAAAGCCAGGCTAGCAATACGTAGAGGCGACATTCTGGCCAGTCAGAAAGCCGGGCGGCATGTCATGACCCACCTCCCGGCTTCATAAATGGCTAGGAAGCTGGCTTCACTTGTTGCTAAGCAGCCTGGCTTCCAGACCAATAAGGAATCCAGACGTCACGTCATGACCGGCCGCCCGATTTCCTGATTGGTCAGGAATGCATGCTTCCACACAGTATCGCGAGGGAAGTGAAGCCGGTCTTCTTTCGATGGAACATCAGCTCCCCATGCCATCAGGATCTTCGAGTTCCAGTATCTGTATTCGGTATCGGCGAGTACTGAAATAAAAATGTTGGTACTAGATACCAAAAAACCCGGTGTCTGTGCATCCCTAGTCTTCAGAATACAATCTTGCTTGATTGATTGTCTGCCTCTGACCTAAAAAATTCTACGTTATGGACAAGCATAGAGCAAGTGGATTAAACTGAAGCCAATGATTCTGATCTGCATCCTTCCTCTATGTCAGTAGCTCAAAGTATTTGAGCCGTTGCATTGGTATGACAAAAAGGGAAGTACTATGTTAACATTGAAGAGGTCATTGGCTGCATCTTTCACATTTCTGAGAAGTGATTTCTATTAAAGTGAACCTGTACTATGTCCAGTCAGGCAAAGTGAAAGGTTTAGAGAAGGGAGGAAACACATACTTCTCTTCCACGTGTTTCCCACTGCCATATTGACTGCCAGCTCTCAAAAAATACTTTTGAAGCTTGACGACACATACTCACATACTCATACTCCTCTCCCCCCTGTCAACCAGCAATACAGTGCTCAGTTTCTGAGTAGTCAGTTACAAGGCCCTGTCAGGTGGAGACTAGAGTAGAGAAGAGCGTCTCTAGCCATATGTAAACTCTAACCTAGCCTAGTGTTAAAGCCTACATAGCATTTGGGTGGAGGCTCCATCAGGCAAGTAGGGTGGTAGAAGAGCTAATAGAAGGCCCGTATGTGCTCCTTACCTTCCCTGCTGTTAAACCTGTTAATTTACAAAAAGGTTTGCTTCAAATCCTAAAGGTACGGCTGAACAAATCCCGGGAGCTAGGTAGCCAGTGCTTCTTAAATATTCTATCTGGCACCTAACTTTTGAGATTTTCTCTAGTTGTTATTTATGGAGGTGGCTCCTAAAAAAATATCCTGCTGGCTAATGGATTGGACAGGCTGGCTTCTGAGTTGAAATGATCTGTTCATTTTACTCTATAGGAAACTCAAAATGTTTTAAAATAGTTGGATTGATTTGGTGTTTGAGGAAGAAATAAACATGCACAGAGGGTGTGTTAATTAGCTGTTACCTGAAGTTACCCAAACAGGTAGAGAAAATCATGAATGATTTTAAAGACTCTCACGGATTATGTGCAATAATCTCAACATATGTGGGCAGAAAATTATCACACGGACTAGAGTCTACCACCAAGATAACAATCTTTTTGGATCGAATATTGTAGCGTGATTCCTATTGCCCTCTGCTAATTAAAACCTAGGTAAAACTGTACACTTTATATGGCCCATACGGTGCTTGCCATGCACAATCTAGTGGAGGGGCATATGTGATGAAACAACAGTCATTCAGTCGTATGATGAAAGTTCTTAATTCCTCATATAGATGTCTTTAATCCAGGACATTTACCTATTGACTACTATGTACTGAAGGCTACATCACTCTGTCATGAGAGAAAGTGAGTTTTTGTTCTATGTGGTGTAAATCAGGAAACCAGCTTTGGTCTTCTCTAGCAGCACCTACAAACCATTGTATATGATGACTAAATTAGTGTGGGCATACACAGCTTGAGCCAAGAAACATAGGATCATTATTCCATTCAACTGTAACTAGCTGGAGCAGGCAAATTTTCTATTATGTATGTGGGTATCTTTTGCATTTCCACAGGCTTGGGATGAAAATCGTTCTGTCCTATATAGAAACCTGTAAAAAAATATTTTGACCTTTCCAAAGAGATTCAGGCTATCTTTGGTGCACACTTATACTCACATTGGCTCAAGCCTGTCCCCTCCTCAGATTTGTAACTTTTGGTTCAGTAGTAGTATAATGTAGTATACCTGAATTCATATACTTTCCTTGCCCTGAGTGCACACACCCTCTTGGTCCCTTCCCTCATTTTCTTCCCTTATGCTTAGTGTATGTCTGGACAATGTTTTTTGTTTCTTTAAAAGCTCTGCAAGTACTGAAAATAGCAGTTGATCTGCCAGAAATCCAGTGGGCGCCTAACTTCTTGTGGCCTCACAACGCTGCCTATTCTGCACTGAAACCCCAAGTTGTGTTTTTTATAACTCTGCCTGCATTCTCCTTTCCAGGACTAGAGAACACCTCCCACTCTCCATAATCTATGTGTATACCTTTTGGTCTCCCCTTGCATAAAATGACATTATGTAAACATTGTTTTCCTTTTTGTTTCAAAGAGGTTCTGATTTTGTTTAATCTTGAATGGGTAGTTTCATTGGTCTTTTTATTTAATACACTTTGAAACTTGTTTATGATGTTATTTTTTATTAATAAACTCACGATCACGTGAGTAATTACTGTCGCTTCTTGCAAACGAGTATTTAGTAACCTGCCAATACACATATAGATAGAGTCTGATATCTACCACCTCTGCTAGAAAGCACCTTGGTTGCTTTGTTAGCTGGTGATTGTTTCTGCTTAAGTAATTTGAATGTTCTCATAAGGAAATACATTTTTTTTTTTTTTTTACCTTTGTTAGCATTATGGTCGAGCAAATGGAGACATGGTTACAGCTTGTGCTGAACTGGGACCCCCAGCACCGAGGCGGTGGAATTGATGAACACTCTGGTCGTCCTCGATGCTTTGTGTTAATGGATCGTATTCTTAACCTAAAGGTAGGATAGGCCTGCCATCTTCTCTGAAACTGCACAATCTGATTACAGCAGTCCATAGCTATTTGCATTGGTACTGGTGCTGCATTTTAGTTTTCATTTCTCTATACCCTATCTACAGATTGTGCACATTTTGAACATGACATCTGCTAAGATCATCTCCTGCCTCCTTCAACCCGAAGAAAGTCTACACTCTCTTCAATCTCGCATTGAAAATGAGACTGGAATTGCTACCTGTAATCAGGAGTTGCTGCTTGAAATGGGGTTGTCTCTCGACCCCAGAAAGTCTGCCTCCCAGTGTGTGATAGATGGAGTGGTAAGCTTTACATTACTTCGTATGTAGGATGTCATGTAAGTGTAAGCAAACTTTTTTAGTGGGCTCCGATGCCCTCATTTATCACTCCTGACAAGCAATGCACTTAACTTGCCCCTGTTTTGTGGATCTTTTAAAGATCTTTATTGTCTTGCCCCTTCCACACACAATCACTGCCTTCTCCTTTCATTCCGTTGGAACATTTGTATTACTCCATAGCTTAGATTTCCTTTTAGAATGAACAGTGCATATGTTTAGGAAGAACAAGACCCAACTATGAAGTTCTTTTAAGAAGAGGTTGTAAGTGCGCAGCAGGCCACACAGCAAAGATTTCAGTGGAGGGTAATAGTGTCACTAGTCAGGAGTGATGAGGGTAAGCAACGGAGCTCCCTTAAAATGTACTTGATTTTAAAGGCTGAAAACAAACCTTTATCGAAAGGCACAAACTAAAGTGCAATAATTAAATTACTGCACACTTTATCAACTAAACTGGACTTCTGTATTTCCACTTTTGCAGTCAATTTTGAGAGAACCCCACTATATGGTTATGCGTTCCTATTCACACCGCATACCTAAAAATAATGAAAACCAAAATTTCTTACCATTTTTAGGTTTTCCTTTTGAGCAGGTCTTTGGAGTGCAAGCTTCTCTCTACATTTCCAGTGACAGGAAGCTCTGGCTGTCCCCATAGAAAGATGTCTTACCATTTGGTTGTTCCTTTTTGAGCAGGTCTTTGGAGTGCAAGCTTCTCTCTACATTTTCAGTGACAGGAAGCTCTGGCTGTCCCCATAGAAAGATTAGGTACACTCTGAACTGTCTCCCATTTACATACAATGCTTCCAGATCTTTAACCCTTTTGTTAAGACACAGTGTTCAAATCTATTTTACAATTTATAATGAGATCCACCAGCACAGTACAGACGGGGTTAATTGTGCTAACCTTTCCAGCCCCCTCTGTATCCCAGGGGAGAATTCCGTTTAGAAAAAAATGGGTAAAATGAGAAAACAAGTATTATGTAAGCAGCATTTTTTTACAAACACACACACACGTGTACATATACATGATCTGTGAATGTGTAGCACATATGAAATAGATGTTAATCCAATTAGGTTGCAAAAGTGGAACTATTCTTTAAAGTAGGATTCTTCCAAAATGGTTCAGCCTTCACTTCTTTTATCCTAATTCTGAATTACTGCTTACTTTTGAGTGCTTTCAAATAACATGAAAAGCAAATAACTTCTAGACGTTATAGATTGTAGTAGTGGTTTTGTCCTTTTTAATGTTTAGATGAGGGTAAAGGTTGAGTAAATGCCACCAATTCCAATATGCAGGCATGGAAAGAGAGGACAGTTTGTGACTGCTATCTGTCACTTTCCTGAGCAGTGTGCACAAATCAGATATTCCCCCTACCTACCATCGGCTTTCCTTCACAAGCTGTACATCTGAATTGTAGGACATGCATTTCTTCACTAGCTGCTGAAATGTCAGGCTGGCATTGTTCAGAGAGGCTGAGCTATTTCTGTAAGGAGATAAGATTGACCTGTCCTGTCTGATAATGAAGTTCCTGTGAGCTTTAGCGGATTCCTAGTAATGTTACTATGTTCATTTTAAGATGGCATCAAAGGTTTTTTATTTTATCTTTTATGCAGATGAATAATAATTTCTACATGTAATTATTAGGCCGTGTTTGTTCATTTTCTAATTTTCTACATAGAGAGGCTGGGACAGTTATATGGTGTATTTGTTTGATAAGAGCAAGACTGCTTATGAAGGACCCTTTCAACCAAGAAGTCTGTCAGAATGTGTAAATTATATTGGTAAGTCGTTAATATGTGATGTATAGCAATGTTTCTTGGTGTAAAGCTTCAGCCAAATACTTAAAATTTTGCATATGGGAAGAAAGGGTTGGACTCTCTAAGGTTTATTTCTATGAACCCAGGTGATTTCGCTTCACTTCCTGTCCTGGTGACTGTGTTGCATCTTGCAAAGGAAGGCAAGGGAAACTTGCCAGTGGAGAAAGAGAGCACAATGGCCTTTCTCACCCTAGTCAAAACGTTTGAACTGGAATACCATTTCACAGTGATGGATAGATAGTTCGAGATATAGTGTGTGTGTATAATATAAATTTGCCACATTGCGAAAGCATAGTAAGAAAATCCCAATGCAACGGTGTGTAATTACTTGAAATGCTTTTCCTACTAAGCAGGAGTGTTTCACAAACTTGATGAAGAAACACGTGAATTTCCTGTAACTGTTATTTGCCACGGACGTGAGGAGAGTGCATCTTATCCTACAGTACATGTCACAGCACTGCTATGGTAACAAGAACTGTCTCAATGACCATAAGATAGCCTTTCTCAACCAAAATGCCATGGCACCCTTGGGTGTGTTCTGACTTCCTTACGGGTGCTCATAATTTTTCACACAGTGTCACGTCTCTAATGTGAGGAGGGCTCCTGATGTGAAAGAGGGGCTCCTTGTGTAAAAGGGTGTGAAAGGGGGCGGGGGGGGAGTTCTAAAATGAATGGGGGACTGTACAGAAATTTATTTCTGTGGGGTCCCCCCTTAAAATCCATACCAGACCCGGTTTATCTCGGTTAAGGGTCTGATATGGATTTTGGATGGACAACAGATAATTTTTTACTTTTACCATTTTTACATTTTAGACTGTGATGCTTCAGGATTTTGCTTACTTTTAAAGGGTGCCATGGATGAAAAAAGGTTGAGAAATGCTTCTTCTGGCTATCTTTTATGCAGATGAATAATAATTTCTACATGTAATTATTAGGCCGTGTTTGTTCATTTTCTAATTTTCTACATAGAGAGGCTGGGACAGTTATATGGTGTATTTGTTTGATAAGAGCAAGACTGCTTATGAAGGACCCTTTCAACCAAGAAGTCTGTCAGAATGTGTAAATTATATTGGTAAGTCGTTAATATGTGATGTATAGCAATGTTTCTTGGTGTAAAGCTTCAGCCAAATACTTAAAATTTTGCATATGGGAAGAAAGGGTTGGACTCTCTAAGGTTTATTTCTATGAACCCAGGTGATTTCGCTTCACTTCCTGTCCTGGTGACTGTGTTGCATCTTGCAAAGGAAGGCAAGGGAAACTTGCCAGTGGAGAAAGAGAGCACAATGGCCTTTCTCACCCTAGTCAAAACGTTTGAACTGGAATACCATTTCACAGTGATGGATAGATAGTTCGAGATATAGTGTGTGTGTATAATATAAATTTGCCACATTGCGAAAGCATAGTAAGAAAATCCCAATGCAACGGTGTGTAATTACTTGAAATGCTTTTCCTACTAAGCAGGAGTGTTTCACAAACTTGATGAAGAAACACGTGAATTTCCTGTAACTGTTATTTGCCACGGACGTGAGGAGAGTGCATCTTATCCTACAGTACATGTCACAGCACTGCTATGGTAACAAGAACTGTCTCAATGACCATAAGATAGCCTTTCTCAACCAAAATGCCATGGCACCCTTGGGTGTGTTCTGACTTCCTTACGGGTGCTCATAATTTTTCACACAGTGTCACGTCTCTAATGTGAGGAGGGCTCCTGATGTGAAAGAGGGGCTCCTTGTGTAAAAGGGTGTGAAAGGGGGGGGGGGGGGAGTTCTAAAATGAATGGGGGACTGTACAGAAATTTATTTCTGTGGGGTCCCCCCTTAAAATCCATACCAGACCCGGTTTATCTCGGTTAAGGGTCTGATATGGATTTTGGATGGACAACAGATAATTTTTTACTTTTACCATTTTTACATTTTAGACTGTGATGCTTCAGGATTTTGCTTACTTTTAAAGGGTGCCATGGATGAAAAAAGGTTGAGAAATGCTTCTTCTGGCTATCTACCACTTATGGCCAGAAGAGGCATATGTCAAGGCAAAATAAAAAAATACAGTACATCTCTCCCATACATGCTTATTTCATTTCTTTTAAATACCTTTTCGGGTACAATAAAATATCTAACAATCTGCTAAAAATGCACTCCGGTTTTAAGCCCTGTTGTGAGCTGACACCAGCATTTTTTGGACCAAGTGGTGTCAGCCCTGGCTATTGTCTCTCGATACACTACTCAACTGCTCTTACTTACAAATCTCTACAACATACAGGCTAATCATTCTATAGTCCAACATAAGAACTAGGGGGCTAAACGGACTCTGAGTTAACTTAGAAAATGTGCAGAATTTTTTTGGCATTTACAAAATAGATATAATATAATGGATGTGAGATAGTTACAGGCCATATATAAATACAAGTTCCTTATTCGCGTTTACATACACTTTAAGCTTTCTGGATGATACTGTGAGCTTTCCATTGATTTTTATAATGCTTTAATAAATCTTCGTCTTTTTAAACCTGAACATTGGTCACAAATAAAAATTAAAAACAAATTTTTTTTTTTGTGTGTCTTTATCTTGTATAGTACAGGACAGCAAAGCTCAGCTTCCCATACCACAGCTGCGCAAGGTGTGGGCAGAGGCTGTTCACTACGTGTCTGGGCTGAAGGAAGACTATAGTCGCCTTTTCCAGGGACAGAGAGCAGCAATGTAAGTATTGGGCGCCTCCATGTCTGTGTAGAGCAGGCTATACAAATAGCATGTAAGAAAATATGTTTGACTTTGGTACAGCTATTGGCATTTCATATTGTATGGAGCAAGAAGAAGAAATAGTCTGTCACTTGATCAAATATTGACCAGGCATGCTGAAATTATTTTCTCCAATCCTTATTCTGGAGTAATGTGTTTATGAGGTTCTGTGGTTCTAAGCCCACAACAGGCCTTCCATGAACAGGGAATGTGTTTGCTCTGGTGAAAAAAAGATTCCCCGATTTTATTCTTTAAAGCCCAGTTCCACCTTTACTCTAGTCTTCAGCCCACCCCCCAACCAGTATATATTTTTTTGTTTTGTTACCTTTTGAGATGTTTTGGTTGGTCACGTGACATGCAGGGTCCTATTCCTCTTGCCCAATATCATTGCTGACATGATATTCTCTGCATAACTGTACACTAACACTCCCCTGAGAGCACAGAGACATGACACCCTGCACTCCTAGGAAGTGGGTTGGATAATGCTGGCCATTATAAATCCACTACAGGATCTGCCCCAGCGGGTGTGTGGTGGGGGTATAGCAGCAGAGACGTCCTAAAGTAGAACTCCAGGAATTTTTTTAAATTAACTCTTGCAGTGGCGCTACTCCTGCCCTGCAAAGGTTAACTGCTTGTTTGTGACTAGGTTAAAATAAAAAATATCTACTCGCAGAAGGCCTGAGCTGGCTTCTTCTTAGATTTTTCCCTGGAATGTCTCTTACCCTCATCTGCAGCTGTCTAAGGCCCAGAAAATCATCACATCTATAAGCTCTGCATAGACCTGAATACGCTGAGGAACATTCCAATTTGTGGAGGAGGAGGGGACAGGGTGGAGGGAGCGCCGTGACAGCTCGTTGGCTCGGAACTTTGGGTTAGTATATCTCTGTTATTTTAGAACCTAGAGACAAACGAGCAGTTAACTCTTGCAGTGTGGGAGTAGCCCCACTGCAAGGGTTAATAAAAATTCCTGGAGTTATGCTTTAAGTACTACAGCAAGTCTGCATTTCTTTTATTTTTACGGCACCAGTATGGCTGCTGGAAGTGAAATTTCTCCAGCAGAGACACAGAGAGCAAGAAAAAAAACCTGGCAAAAAATCTTTTCCTTTGCTTGTTTTTAAGCAGAATAACCAATTTTGTTTTTAACATTTCTTGAATTGTGAATTGTCCACCCATCTCCTATTTATTAGGCTTAGTCTACTCCGTTACAATACCAACCTCACAAAGATGAAGAATACAATGGTATCCGCTTCTCAACAGTTAGAGGCCAAGCTGCAGTTTTTCAAGAAAAGCATTGAGATTGATTTGGAGCGCTACAGTGACCAAATGGCCTATGGAATCTGTGAGTGCAACTTCAATGGCAATGTTCACATGCATGTATTAAATATGGAAGTTCATATATTAACCACTAGATGGGGCTCTGCAGTTCCTTACCGCCCTGCTAAGTAAATTACCATGTATTAGAAACATAGATTGTGGATTGTTTCCTGTAGTGTCAGCTGACTTTGGACTTGCATTTTCTGAAGGGGCAGTAAAGACCAGGTCAGGTATAGCACTGATGAGCTAGAAGCAGAGCCTGTATATGTAATCAGCAAATATGGCTGCCCCCACGTACGTACACACCAAGTACACCTAAAGATCATTGATTGTTTTATACGCACATATAAATTGCAGGTGTTCAGCTTCAAGCAGCAAATGAAACTGTCTACTCCCTGATGTCAATTTCAAGGCAGTCTCATCCTCAAGGGTGGTACACAAGGGGTTATATCCAGCACAGATGCTCAGTGATAACACAGGCGTCTCGCCAGCTCTGGGGTCTGTCTGTAAACAGCACAAGCAGCCTCTCCATCTATACACATGCTCCTCACTCTGGTAGGACTGGAGAGGACTCTCCTAGCACATAATCTGCTGGTATCAAGCTTCAGGATAAGGTCTGGGTATAGATCAGTGCAGTGTGGTGGCCTGGGAACTCACCCACACTTTCCCTGACTAGGCTCCAGATGGCCTGGTAATGAAGGGGGTGTAATATGCTGGTACTTAAGTGGTTAATGGATTTCTGACTGCAATGGATTACCCAGAACCCATATTGGGCTACATTATATGGGCTTTTTGCCTTTATTAAGCACAGTTGAAGTGTTTCCTGGCTATCATTAGCAGTTCACTGACTGGTTTTACTTGTTGCTGGGCATTGCTCTTCAACAGATACATGCAGGGCAAAGTGACTGTTTGTAAAGGGGTCTCCTAACATAAGGTTTACTCCTCTTAGCAGCGCTCCCTCATAGCTTCTGCCTCCCCTGCAGCTGGCATTGAAATTTGAAGGTGTCACCTGGTGTCGGGGGCTACAGGAAGTGGTGACATCACCCCCTTCATCATGTAACAGTGTTCAGACCTATGGATTAGTTGGTAGATGTGAGCAGCGTGAGTAGGCCACATGTTCCCTGACATTGCTGCAGAGTAAAGAGTGGCAAGGGACCGCTAGTAAGAGTATAATTGGTGCCAGGGGCATTTACCAACACACTTGTCACTGTGCCCTGAATGGGAAAAGTGACTGTTCACTTAAGGCATACAGAGAAAATCTTGACTGATCGGAAAGATTCTCACCCACTTTTGCAATAATCTGAAAAATGTAATGGGACTGACAGCAGATTTTTTTATTTTAGCCATTAGGCCAAAAACGAATGAACCTTTTCTCTTCTTGTCAGCTTCAGAGAAAATGCTGAGAGCCTGGAAAGAAATGGAAGATCGAGCAGTAGGATGTGAAAAGGTATAATATATGTGAACGACTAGGTCTGTCGTCTTAACATTGACATGATCAGGCTGCTGATCATACTATACATAAAAATTGTATTGAAATGCTTCAGGAGATGTTTTATGAGTATACAGAGGTGAAGCATGGAAGTATAATGAAATGTTAGCTAAATTATATAAGGGAGTATATTCTGGACTGTGCTGCCTGTCGATGCTTTTTGGTTTCAGTCCTCTTTTAGGGCCTTGGAGAACTGTAACAAACTTGCTACCCATCTAGGGAAGGCTGTATAGAGATTTTTTTTTTTCAGTTGCCTACTTTTTTTTGATCTCCTTATTCTGACTATGGGACTGAGTGTGACACTCTGGCTTTATGTTGGCTTTTATACATAATTTGGTTGTAGAAGTGCCAACGTTAATCTTTTTAAAGTTGGCCATAGACATACAAAGGAAATCAGTAGTGCAGACATAATCTGACAGCCCAGAGGCATTCCTGTCTCCTTGCATGATCCTGAACATGTATACTTGACCAAACATACAGATCTAGAGAGAGAAGGTCATTTCCCTGGGAGCAGTTGGCTAGCAAATATCTACTGCCATAAACCTGAGATCATTTCATGCCTTTGGTCATCTTCACCTATGTGTCTATATTCGCTTTCTGTAAAATAGTTTGTAAATATTCTAATGCATTGCTTTGTACTCGCAGGCTAGAGAAATCTCCTTTCTGGATGACCAAATAATGGGACTCCACACTGAGATAGTCGAACTACAGAGGAGCCCTTATGCACGCAGACAAGGCGATGCCATGGAGCACCTGTAAGTATGCATTGGACTGTTTTTACATTGCTACAAAGTAAGACATTCCACAAGGAATTTGTGTTTTTAATGATGTTTCTACTAACAAAGCTTAAAGTGCTTCTCCGTTAAAATACCTTTAAGATATAAACATTTAGGGCATGGGTGTCAAACTCAATTTAATTGTGGGCCGTATCAACATTATGGTAATGCAGTAATGAAGGTGACAAGAACGTGCATTTCCGGAGGGTTATGCAGCGCAGGAAAAAAGTGACAGACAGATTTTTCGCCAAAATTGACCCGGCAGCTAAAAGACAAAGAAGAGAGGAAACCCCTGAAGTAGATCTCCCCAATGTCCTTATGGAGAGGGACTCTCCCTCCAAACAATAACCTCCTCCATGCCTGAAGTCGCCCCAAGAAAGCTTGGTGTTCACTCTTCGTACTGTACTGTACTTTCATATTTTTGTGGTTAACATTTTTTTTTACATATGGTTCACAACGGATTAACCTCATTTACATTGAACCTTATGGAAAAATGTGATTCGGTTCGCAACCACCTTGTAGTGGTCAGAACTGATTAACCTTATTTACATTGAACCTTATGGGGAAATTTTATTTGGTTCGCGACCAGAATCGTGGAACCAATTAAGTTCATGAACCGAGGTACCACTGTAGTTGTTTTTGATAATGCAATCAAAGCTAACTAGGAAAAAATCCCTTTTTATGTAGTGAGTGCTGCCTTCTATCTACCTATCACTTTCCTGCATTCCCAGTGTGCTTTGCATCTCATTCCCTGCTGCTTGATGTGATGCCTTCTTCATTTTGAAGACTATATAGCCCATAATACATTGCTTGGAGCATAAAAAGAAATAGTTACATTGTTCAGACTTTGAGTTCTAGTTCAGAAGGCATGATCTGTAAGAGTTGTGACACAAGGAAGTGCATGTTCACAGGTCTGAGTGAAATTGTGTCCATGCATTGAGGAAGTAAATCCTATGGGTGTCTTATATCTGTATCTATCCATATCTGTACGATTATTAGGAATGGGATAAAACCAATGGAGATTCAACTTGGGAATACATATTTATTTTTAGTTCTCGAGCATAGATACCCATGGTCCACCTCTCCTGGCTAAACTGATAAAATTTTACTTTTTAATTTGGGCACATGTATACATCCTTAACCCGTTCCAGAATGCTACATTGGGATTCCTGAGCAGCCACTCTCCAGGCCCAAGTGTGGTTACATTGGGGGGTTGTCAGATGTGTGTCTAGCCCTGTGCAATTAGTCATGTAGGAAGTCTTTTATTTACAGAAGATTTTCAGTGGTTTGGTCAACACTGTTAAAGTGGAACATCCACCTTCATGGGCCTGCTCCTATACTGTCACAGAGTTTGTCTTTCAAAACCCTAGCACACATTTACTTAGACATCTTATTCTTCTATCTTATTTAAAATACAGATTTACTAACTACCTCCTGATGTCTTCAATTTAAAAATGTCCTACAATTGTTTGTTTGTGTGTGTGTGTGTAGGCACAGTATGTGTGTTGGTTTCTCTCTGGCCTACCACTAAATCCACTGATACCCCTCCAGACTATCCTGAACTCTGCTCCACTATTCATCCACTTCTCCTATCAGATACCACGTCACTGTACATCCCCTTACTGGATGTAGATTACACAGAGTCTTTAACTCACAAAAATGTTAACCCCCCAACCCCCAGTACAATCTAACCCAAAAGACCCGGTTCACTAGGATGGATGATTTTATTATAACTTTATTACTTATTTTACCTCATGATCATTTTCTCCTAACAAAGTTCAATTCACAAACTGCCACCTAGATACCTAGATGTGTAATTGTTATTTTTTCATCTGAAGTGAATATTGTTCTGTAGAAAGTCCTGTTTCGCACAAAAGATTATTTTCTACCATAGGCAGCTATTGAAGCTCTAACTTACCACCACCCTGGTGTTATAGTAAGCGTTGATAACTTGTGTGGTAATCTTTGTGAATTGACTTTTACATTGAATTTTTCACGAGAGCTGATAACAATAACACGAAGGGCTCAGTTCACTAAGAGTTAAATACCTCATGAAGTTGTGAGGTCAAATTTCACTCTTAAGTATACAATTCACCAATAACTGAGTTATTTACGGAATTAGATTTTTAAAAAATATGTGGTATTTATCATAATTTAGGCTTTATTTTCTCACTTGTTTTTGGTTGCTTCCAGTGCAAAAAAAGGCACATTACAGCCGTAACATTAAAATACAGCCAAGGCATAAAAATCGCTTTTTATTTGGTCCTATTCCTGCCTTCAGGATGGCATTCTTATCGTCCATTTTTTTTAATGATCGCATGTGGTATTTCCCTAATAAAGTTCATGTGACCTAATTATGTCATGCGATTTATGTTTAGTAAATTGTGTCCTATAAGTGATAGTACGTATGACTGTGGTTGGGACATTATTGTGTGTACTAGCAGTGGTAAAATACTACAATGGACAGAGATGACTAAATATAATGTTTTGTGTGTTAATTGAGATCTGAGAGTTATGAGGTAAATAAGGTGTAGTATTGAGGAAATCATGTCAGAACAGGAAGAATGAAGGTTTGTGATTTCAGCATGAAGACTACACATTGTCAGAAGTCTATTGTCTGTGTATCTTGTGGAAGGTATAGTGGAGAGAAGTAGTTGCTGAGTAGCAGAGAGGGGGATAAAGGGGAAAAGGCTTTGCAGATTAGAATTACATATTTGAACTGTATTCGCTGTATAACATAAAGCTCTCATCCACCTCCTGCCTCAATCCCCCATGTAATCTATCCCAACTCTGCTTCTCAACGCAATGGCTTTCACTTCTCTGTTACTACATTTCAATACTAGCTTTTCCACTGACTGCAGGTTACACAGAGATTGGAGTTTTAACTCTAACCTATGAAGCGCTCTGCCTTCCTTGTTGCTATCTACCTTGAAGTCTGCTGTGCATTGGAACTGCTCCCCCTCTTTTACTTATCATCTCCTCCATTGACTGCAGGTTACATAGAGAATAGACCTTTGGCAATGTTATCATTGCTCTCTGTGCCTTCTTATCCCGGTGATGACTGTACTCCCTAGATTCCTATCGTTTTTGGCTTTAAATGCCCTTAAAGCTTCCTCATGAAAGTGTTTTAATCTGACCTAAAATATTCTCTTCATTCACTGATGTAGTTCAGTTTCCTCCATTGTCTGACAAAGCACAAAGAACACACTTTGTATCCGGGATGGTCTTTCCCTACTTGTTGCTTACTCCGTATACCTGCAGAGAAGAGGCTTGTTTACCTTGTCTGCTACATCTTTTTATTGCTGTGTATGTCCGGCAATGCAATTTTTAATGTGTTTAGAACAATATCTGTGCTTTTCTGTGTTTGTAACACGTGTGTTTAGTGCTGGTGTAGGTGATGATGCTGTATAATCAATATATTCTTTTCTTAGGGAACAGAAGGCTATAGACTTATACAAGCAGTTGAAGCCTCGCTCTCCAGGTGTGTTTGTGACATCTAGACCTCTAGATCTGATTTTTTTTTTGCTTCATGAGATGCTAACATTTTACATGATGTTGTTAATCCGTTTCTTTTCAGATAATGCCTACAGTGATAGTACTGAAATGGTGAAGACCATTGTGTTGACAGTGCAGGGCCAGGATAAAGTTCTAAAGGAGCTATTCGGACATTTGAGGTACACCTAATATTGCTTAAATCAGGACATTGGTAACACTCTACTCTCCACTCTGTTAAAAGTGTGTTTGTTTTGGTTTTTTTTGGCTAAATTGTGCTTTTGAAGGTATCATGAAAGATGTTTTGAAGTTTGCTTTCTGTACCGATTTGGGAAAATTAACAAAGACCAGCTCACGCAAAAAACGCGCTAATTTCTGCATGCTTGCTTAATTAGCGCTTCCCGTGAGAAATTGATAAAAGTGGTACATGAAAACCTCTTAATTTGCCAAATGGTGGTGGTGCATCATATTCAAGCATGCCAGAATTTCCTTCTACAGGGATCATCCTAAATGTACTCCTCCTTCCTTCAATGCTGCGCATCGCTGTCCTTCCATACGTATCCCCTCTCCTCTTCTTGCTGCAGTGCTGATGGTCTCTGTCCCCCCTCCTCTGTACAGTACTTACACCACTCTGGTAATGGAATATATTTTACATCTTTTTTTAAAGTAGAACATTGTTGCGGGTCACACATTTATAGAAACTGTCGCATAACACTTTTTTAATGTGTTTTGGCACAGCTGGTGCAACTTCACATAGAGCTAGTCTTATAAAATTTTTAGTTTAGCACACAGAAAATGTGCCATTATGTCCCTTTGTTAATTCCCGCCCCCACTGTTCTTAAACAGGTCACAGCACATGTTTACAAGGCCAAGTTGCAAAACGGAGTTGCTGGGGGGTTTTTTTCACTTTACTAATCAAAATGATTTCCTTTTAGCCGACTTCTGGGTTGTAAACAGAAAATTATTGAACTGCTGCCCCAGATTGAGATGACCATAAATAACATAAAGGAAGCAGATAGTTCCCTGATGCAGATGCAGGCCAAACGACAACGAGAAATCTGGCATCTTCTGAAAATTGCATGTGTGAGTGTTTCTGCTTCTCATTTTGCTGTTTAGTGGAAAATAGCTGTTACAAGCTGATCTAAGTACTCCATTATGGTAATGAATCTATCCAAGTGATATTTCACTTATAGGAGCAGTCTGGTGAGCTTCTTCAACCTTGGCGGCTCCAGTTGTGAGGTCTTCCTATCATAGTTTGTGGTTCTTCTCCTGCCCACCACGTTAAAGCTATGG
The DNA here is from genome assembly GCF_000935625.1 of Nanorana parkeri. NCBI lineage: Eukaryota > Metazoa > Chordata > Amphibia > Anura > Dicroglossidae > Nanorana > Nanorana parkeri. The sequence continues at coordinate 348,360 of NW_017307586.1, read as the reverse complement.
AGTTCCCACACCTGTTGTGTTCTCCATAAAATAAATTAAAACTCCCAACAGGAGTATTTTATATTGTGCGATCATACGTGGTATGCAGGCTTGAGAACTCAAGTGGTAACACAAGCCATCAAGACAGGAAAGAATCTTTTTTTTTTTAAACTCTCAGTTTTTGCGCTCATTTTAATAAAATAATCTCTCACTTTAGTCGCCAAGAAAGTCAGATTTTAAAGTATTAATTGAAGAATTAAGCAAGCTAGTTCTTAAGTGCCTCTCTTATAACACATCTCTCAAGCTGTTTTAGTTTTTCAGTACCACAACACCAGATCATAGACTGTATTGCAATACTTCTCTATTGAGAAGTCTTGTGGGTATTTTGAGTTTCACTTTGGGCTTTTAGAAGGCTGTGTATGAGTGCTCAGGAGAATGGAATCTGTTTTTCCTGGCAAATATATCACTTTTTAATGCAGCTGTTGCTTTTTAAGAAAGTAGGCAACGGTTGGCATGAGATGATCGGGGATACCGATCTTTCTAAAATGAGTATTTGATTCTGTATATAGCATCTCTGGTGACTTTATGATGTATAAACCATCAATAATTTTCAGGAGATATGACTTGCAGTATATATAATCCATATATTTTTTTTACCTCCAATATTTTGTGGTGCTCTGGACACTGTCTAGCTTTTTACTTTTACTGAAAGTGTTGTCCAGGATGAAATACAGTTGGAGCAAATCTGCGTGTTATGAGCTGCCTGCCGGTCTGGGACTTTAGTAGTAACTAATTTACAACAGTTTATTACCAGTTATTGGAAAACCATGTTGAATAATTCACTAGGAAAACGGGTATTTGAAGCTGAATATGAGTTATGTTTTTAAAAGAAAACCATGAGAGAATATGGAGCTGCTTGGAGCTTATACTGATCCAGTGGGTTTAGCACTTTTTCAGTCGTGTACCTGGAGTTCTAACTACACTTATATGCATGCTTTTTTTGAGTGACCTAAAGTGCATCCAGGCAACTAGTATGTTAGAATGGGGTCACAATTACAGCCTCTAAATTGATCTGATTACAGGGCTCCTTTTTAATGGCCTTTAAGGGTAGAACTTGCTAGTAAAACATAATGTATGACCTAATTTAATGCAGATGATTGGTTCATAAAGTATGAACTTAGATATTTAAATTATGCTTTGTTTTCCGTCTTTTTGTGTAGACACAAAGCTCTCGCTCATTGGGACCTGCCAGTTTAGACAGCTCGGCTAGTCCTCGTCCATCTGGCTGGTCAGATCCAAACTCTCCTCAAGCTCTCACGTCCGTGCTTCTTCCAAAAGATAGGAACAGGTATGTGCTATTAAAATGCAGTCAGGTCTTCAGATTCTCGTTTGCTGAGTTTCCTATTTGCATAATATACGTTGTCAAATGTATAACAGATTAATACGTGTTCAGAGGACGATTAAGTATGATTAAATGTGATGAAAGAAAGGCAGAATACTAAAAATGAATTTTTAGTGAATGTATGTTACTTTTTCTGCTTCACTTGTGGCTACACATAGCTTGCTTTTTAAACCTAAATCTAAAAGTGCGATATTTTCTTCCCTAGAGAGGCATTTAAGCGTGCCATAGATGAGAACCTGTTCTACCAGAAACAACTCAGTACCCTGATTATGGAAAGCACAAAAGAAACGGAAAGCAGTTTAGTGGTGAGTTTTATTTTGTTACTTTAGGTACTATTTCAACCTCTGTATTAGCCTCTGTGTCATGATTTCTTTTTTGGCTTTAGGACTTGTTCACACCATATCCGGGGCAGATCTGCAAACACAGTGTAGTGCATTTTTGCCACGTTAGCTTAAAATGCGCTTTCAGGTGCAGTCTAGTGCGTTTGCATGCATTTGTGATGCGTTCCAGGGCATTGCAGACCAGAGAAAACGAGACCAGCATTATTTGTTTTTGACCGAATGGATGCCCTGGTGTGAACAGAGCCCAGAAATACCATAGGGACACATTGGGATGCTTTTTTGGTTCGGGATCAAACTGTTCTGGTCTGGACATGATCCGGACACGGTTTGAACAAGTCTTTAATGTATAACTCCAAGCTCTCGATTCCGTCCCCCATCCATCCAGGATACTTCTATTTTTTTTCCTGTCTTGTCATGTTCTCTGACTGGTCACATGCTGTTCTGGGTCCTCATTCTCTTCAGTCTTCTTCCAGCACTGTGTGGCACTGATGTAATGACATCAGTGCTGGGCTTTGCTTCAGTACACTGTGAGTGCAGAGTGTTATGCTTAATAGGCAAGGCCATGACTCCTCACACTTAATCTTTCACTGGGCATCATTCAGCCGAAATGATTCAGGACATTTTCTGGCGAGCTAGTGCTAGGGAGGGGTGTGTATGGGATTTGGGCTTTAACATTATAAATAAATGGCAAAAAGTTCACAATCTACACATGGTACATGTTAATCATACTCTGCACTAGTAAGAACTGACAACAGTCTAACACTAGAGCACACAAAGCCTTTCTGTTTCCATAAAATCTGCTTTTTTTTTTTCTTCATAAATGTATCCTATATATTTATACCTATTATTTTAATATTTGTCTATTGTCGTACTTTAATAAACTGTGCTGAAAATAGGCTAACATAGCTTTGTTTTTTTTTCTGCCTAGAGCATGGATTGGAGCTGGCTCCAACAGTGAGTGTTAAGATGTAACCTAAAGACATTCATTCGCTACTCATTTTCACATTGTGGTATCTGTTTTAAGAAGACTGGTAATGCAGTAATGTGTAATTGTGAAACGTCATCATGAAAAACCAATACTATGATTTCAGAAATGAGTAATGCACATATAACCTTGCCTCACCACAAATGTATCCGTTTTCTTAATAATTTTCAGCTACTATACATCAATGTTGAGAATAGTAGCATATTTTATGTCTTGACCCTGAAGTACATCACCATGCGGGACATTTATTAAGCAAATTGGTGACATAATTTAGTTGCAAATGAGGCTGCGTCTCGTCAGCAAAGTCTCTGCGACAGGTTTACAGTCCTTTTTTATGCATCTGTTTTCCTGGGCAGCCAATTGTGACTGTTTACAAAGTTCTGAGACAAATGTATTACTAAAGATGAGAAAGATTTTTACTCTAAACGGTTGAATAATTACGAAGAGGTCAGGCTCAGGTTTTACTCCTGTGGCAGTGTTGCTTCAGAGCAGCTGAGGAAGGAAATTTGTGACTCATGATATAACCTTGTCATAAATCTGCATCACAATTTGTCTCACTGCCCCTGTTTAGCATTGCTTTGCCATGTGACAGAATTGATAAATGTCCCCCATTGTATTTTAGGTGTCAATGGACTCGCTGTTCCCTGGGCATAGGACAGGAACACATTTAAGTAAACCTTTCATGTGAGAAATACAAGGCTTCTGTTGCTGACCTTTTGTAACTTCTAGTTGTCTGGTTGCTTGCTATGCTGACCCTTCAGACTTCACTACTTTGACTCACTGATCTGAAGCAAGTATACAGCTCAAAAAGTAAAAAAGTAAAATCTTGATCAGAATACTTTTTTTATGGCTGTGAGACTCCGCGTAATAAAGCAAGAAGGTCAGCATGAAAACCAAGCACCTAGCATTACCAGAAGGATGGCAGTCGTATGTTTCTTGAGTCTCTCATGATGATTTTCCTTTTATCCTTCTAATTGGTTTATCTGAAGAATGTTATTAGCAAGGTGAATCTCCAGTTTCTAATGTTTCAATTTTATGGAAAATTGTTCTTAAAAGTGCAATATTTTTACTTCCTCTAAGAGGAAACCCAAGACACAGATCAGTGTGACTTCCAAGTCACCCGTAGGCTTGTGTAGATTTGCTTTTCCTGCTTCTTGAATGTCTTTATAGTTTAGGTTTTAATGTATTTTCACTTCTGTTTAAAATTATTTCTGTAACTATATAAAATGTATTGATGTCCTTTTAACATCACTATTGTACATCAAGGATAATATAAATAAATAACTCAGAAAAGTGGCCTTATTCATTCTTTCACTTGTTTAATTTGGCCTAAAAAGGAATGTAAAAAATATTGTAAGAGTTTCTCTTCTAAAGTGTTTCACTGAAAGGTGAATTTTTAAGCTGACTGGAGTATTTAGGTATTCACCCTTTTGAAATGAAACCGCTAAATAAGCTGTGGTATAACTGGTTGTCTTCAGAAGTCATACAATTTTTTGAAAGTTGTCCACCTATGTGCATTGAACACATCACATGATCTCCTGTAAAACCTGCTTTTGGAAGCCCCTTGAGTTTTTTGAAGAACAAAACTAAACTGCACCATAAAGTTGGTCTGATATCAAAAAAGGTTAAAAAAAACCCCATTAATTTGGGTTATTAAATAAATATACTAGACTTTGAACATCCCCATAAGCAATTGTTAAATCTTTACAAATGGAAGAAAGTCAACCAAAAGTCCATTGGTAAGTCTAAATGAGCAACAGAGATGGCTGAAACCAACTGTAATCTGGACACTGCATAAGAGTCACAAGAATAACTGAAAATTCCTGCATCAGATCCTGCTTTGCTCTTAACAGAATGCATGAGGGATATGCATGAAAATAAAAGGTTCTCTAGTTGCATAAGACGGAAACTGAATTTTTTGATCTTGGCACAAAAGACTGTTTATGGACAAAAGCCAACAGCTCATCCCCTTGAGAGCACCATAATGTGGCAGTAGTATCATGTTGTAGGGATTCTTTTTTTATTAGAATGGACTAGGAAACTGGTCAAAACGGAGTAAAAAATAGGCGCAAAGGGCAATTCTGGCGGAACAAAATCGAAGTCTATGGTACGGGGTCACTTTTCAGCATGGAAATGATCCTTACAACACAACCAAAGCTACACTGGATTGGTTAGAAGCAAGAAAAAAAAAAAAAAACTTAGAATGGCCAACTTAAAAACCTCCACCAAAATAAGAATATGCAGGAAGATGTAACAAGTGCTCTAAACCAATGGCCCCCATCCAAACTGACAGAGCTAGGGCATCGTTGGCAAGAGCTAGGGGAAAACATTTGAAGATCTAGCCATGCAAAGACTTACCCCCAAACTCTGCAGCTGTAATTTCAAGTCAACTCTCTACTGAAGGGTGAGGGACTAATAATGCAACCAACAAATATAAGTCACCAAAAATTATTTTGCACATTTAAAGTGTTAAAGCGACATTGAAGGCTTTTTTTTTTTGCACCCACCCAATGTTAGTGTAAGGACTTACCTTAAATGATGCCTCTTCGATCATCTTTTTCCTTACTGTCCTTTTCAGCTGTCCCTCCAGCGCTGGTGCGGGTCTCCAATCCAGCGCTGACTCCTCTGTCCTCTTCTCTGATGTCCCACAGTGTCTGTTCAGGAGCACGCTGCTCCATAGACTTACCTTGTGTCTCTCCCCGTCTCCCGGCCGAACATCTGAACTGCGCATGCGGCCGCCCAAGACTCTCTTCAGATGTTCGGACGGGAGCGCCCGCCGAAGACGCAGGTAAGTTTTTAAACCTGTTTTTGAAAGGTTTGTTAAGTTTTTGCATATATCTACTGCTTGCTAGCAGTAGATATATGGAAAAAAATGTGAGGGTTTAATAACCCTTTAAGTGTATTATGTAAATTAAATGGCAATGATCCTCTATAAATGATTTTACTACATTGAAGGCTGTAAAAATACACAGTGTGGAGCAGGGACAATATTTATTTAAAGCAGTGTACATACCAATGGTTTTCCTGAATGGCGTTCCAATGTACCTAGGGATTGTACCTGAATGCCGGACACGCGTTATGTACAGTGTATAATTGGTTTTACTTACTTTTAAGTCACCAATTAAATCCCAACGCCAACAAAAAAAATATTCCTTTAGCTGTGGAAAGGGATACAACAGGTTTGAACCCTTGTGTTGCTTCTGATCTATGCCATACACCGGCAACAGCGGGCCCCTGTAAACAGACTCACGCAGGTTCTGATAAGAACACAGTTTTTCCACAAACAACATAACCCCCAGCAGTCTAATCGTCTGGAATGTGTTGCTCTGTTATGTACTACAAATCAGAAAATCAACATCTATTTAATAACCGTTGGTTATACAGTTAGTGCAGCTTGGCAAAATAATCTTTGTTGTTGCATTTATTAGATGTTTTTGTAACTAACCCTGTTCTTTGGTTAACTTTTTTTTTTCTTCTTTTGGATGTTGTAGGGAAAGGTTAGAGCCTCCTGTTAAGTTTTTATTGTCTGTGGCCTTACTAGGTGGTGGTGGTGGTGGTAGTAGTAGAGAAGTAAGGGTTGATCTGTTTCTGTGACGACTGTCTTTAGGGGAATTCCTCTTTGTAAACATTCCCTCTTCCTTCCTGTTGCATTTTTAAAAAAAAGTAAAGATAAATGTCTGCAACGGCGCACAGCATAAAATAGTCCTGTCCTTTTAAGTCTAACTCATTTTAATATCTTTTGCACTTTCTGTTGCTTGAAACAATCAACCGCTTATTAAAACCAAACTGCTTAAGTTTTAATTCAATTAGGAGAACATTTTGTAAGCTGTTTATTTTTAAAGAGGAGCTCACCATAATTGTGAGCTTGCCGGGCAGCGAAAGTGCCATATTTTAAGACAAAGACCAGCAAGTAGCACGTGCCTTAATTTGGCTGCCCTGGAAGGTCTGTGCTCAGTCTGTATTATTTTAGTTGACTGTCTTTGGATTCTTGTCAAAGTTTAAATCTCTTTAAAACCAAAGCATTCATCTTCTATCTTCTATGCATGCTGCACTCTGTACCTAAATATACATACTTTGTTCTCCTAAAATAATTTAAAGTTCTCTCTCCCCAAATTCTTAACCCTTGCCCTTTGATGACCCAGCATGTTTTCTACACCTGTCCACAGTAACTGCCTTCACATTGCAGCTGAGAATGTCCTGAGTGGTCACATTACTCTGTGGTATAGTACTCTTAAAGACCAAGGATCAAATAGGCTTTATCCCTGTAAGAAAAGCTTGAGTCAATATAGTAAATATAGTAAATGTTGGTTGTATGGTTTTGTTTTGTTTTTTTTTGTATTTGTGTTCTAGGACAGACAGAATAACAAAACCACACAAGAAAAGATGGTTTGAAATGAATAGTTTTGTAATAAATGTGGTGGCTGTAACTTTATGAAATATGGTTTGTGACAAATATGTTCTAAGTCAACATCATAGTGATGGAAAAAGAAGATGGGTTCATCAAAAACCTGGAATTTACAGCTGGGCTCCCATTCAGAAACCACTTGTATCCAGCACTAGAAGACAACCTATTCTAAGTAGCAGAAAGACTGGACCCTGAACAGCTGTCCTCTTTCTCCCTACCTCCTACATCTCTGTTCACATTTAGAGGAAGCTTGTGACTTCAACCCTTTGATGTTTGTTGTCAGCCGTTAAACATGGTGAGACATGCATAATGGACAGCCATCTCATGGGAGTAATTTCCTCTGATGATTTATTTGCGTGGTGGTATAGCTTATATGGGAAGTTTAGAACCCCTAAGTAGATTAACACCACCTGCATTCCTAGAGTGAACACAAGACTTCTTCCTGAAGGATAGTGCAGGTTCGCACTACACACTGGAAAGACTGACGCTGATCTGAAGGCAAAGGGTATTCCTACTCATTATTAGTATCTTGATTTAAAGCCCAAATTAACTTGCAGTTTAAATCAACGTAACACATTCTAGGTGCATCAAAGCAAAAGGCTTGCAAATTCTTATAGTTCAATTACTATAGAAAGCAGCCATAATAAGAAAAAAACTGCCAACATGCTGCAGAGAAGGACCCTTGCTCTCTGTGTGGAAGCAGTGATCTCTCTGCAGAAGGCTGGCACACCCCCTAGAGCTCTCTAATCAGTAGAAAGTCTGAGTTTCCATGGCTATAGCTTTGAATCTGCAGGGGGTGCCTTGGACCTTTGCAGGGGGACCACTGCTTCCAGCTTCCACACAGAGTAAGTGTCCTCCTCTGAAGCGTGTGGACAGGCTTTTTGACCTAGGTTGTGGCTGCTTTCTAAAGAAAAGGAACTAATATTTTGCACACATTTTTGTTTTTATGCACTTAAACCATATTTAGCAGATTTGAATAGTAAGTTCAGTTGGGCTTTAAAGGGCATCTAAAAGCTCCTGTGAAAAAAAAAATCCATGGCATGACTGTCACCATATAAATCGTGACTGCAGCTTTAATAAAAACAAAACACATTTTACCTTTTGATATTTGTTCTTTTCAACGCCACCAAACCTAAGACATCCTGGTTCTCTGTGCTAAACAAATTGCTCTGTCCATGGATTTAATTGACTTGTCTCACAACAACAGAATGTTGGTTGTAGAGGCATGAAGTGAAACTGGGCATAGGGGACTACCTTGAAGGGGGCTACTGACAGATGATTCTTGGCTTTCGGAGGGTGAATCTCCTATCGGAGTCTGATATTTCTCCTGTAGTCAATGCACTTTGGCCTGAACGTCTAGAGCTAGACCCATATATACATACCAAGCACCAATACCTTGGGTTTTATTTATAAATGTTTTCACCAAAGATTCATACAACCTTCACAAGTAAGTCACACATTTTCTAGTTGGGATTCAGTTGGAAAAATGTGTGACTCTTGGGTGAAAGTTGTGTGAATTTTGGATGAAAAATGTATAACTAATAGATGTGCATAAAAATTGGTCTGCAGGTACCCATAGATTAGCGATACCTGTCACTGAATTTTGAAAAAAAACTAGAGCCATCACTGGCACAAAGTAACCACTAGTGTTTAAAAAAGTGCAATAGCTGCCACATGCCAGAAGGTGGTTATGTGTGCCTGCATGTCTACCTACCTACTGTGGCGGACTTAAAGTCAGCCTGTGCTCCATTCTCACATTTTTATTATGTGCTGCCTAAGAGCCCTGTGGTCCACTCAGATCCTTTCATCAGACTGTCCTGCAGTTGACTCCAGCCAAATATGCATTAGCATATTTCATGATCAGCTTCTGCCCTCTATTCTATGGTCAACTCCATTCCAGCAGCTTGCAGCTTCACTACAGCCTTTCCAGCAGATAGTCCTGCAATCAGCCCATCACGATTCTGGTTGTTTCATAAGACAGTCCCACCGTCAGTTCCTGCCTTTCCACCAGCATGTTCCAGGAGTTCAACTCCAGCCTTTCCACCAGTCTATTTCAGGTTTAATATCTCACTTTCCACCTGCCTTTTGCAGGGTTAAACACCTCCCACTCTTACCTCGCTAACTTTTAACATCTACATTTTACACTCCAGACCCTTTTATATCAGCAAATACCGGCATTACAAAGCCTGATATAACTCGTCACGTACAGTGTAGGAAGAGGCTGGACAGAGCTGTAATGGCTAATCTCCAGCCTCCATACTGACAAGGAAGTGCAATGACATCACAATTGACATTATAACGCTCACAATGTAAACCCAATGCAAAGCATTGTGTTTTCATGCTCCCCATATGGAGTGATCTGTAGAAGCATCGGAATCCCAGTAATTAATGGTTTCAACCCCTGGGTTTAGTGCTGAACCCAGGTTGGCACTGACAGCTAGTATTTCCAGTGCTAGTGCCTGCAGGAGCCGCTGAGTGTGGGAGCTGTTTTGAGACGGTGCTGGAACAAATAGCCATTGTCCCTGTGCCATTGTAAAATTGCCTTCAGGACTCAAGTGGTTAACTTGTTTGCAGATTTATATACATATATTTTTATTTTGTGGGTCTTTTTGGAAAGAAATAGTGAAAATTGCGGAACAAATTTTTTTTTTCCTGTGATTTTTTTTTTTCTTTTTTTTTTTTTTTTTTTTTTTTTTTTTACAATGCAACAATTACATAATTTGTGGAAGCATTCTGCTTACAGTGATCTTCTACCGCTGTTCCTTTGGAGCACTGTGTGGCAAGATCTAAAGCCCAGAAGCTGATTGTTTCAGTTTACGGACTTAGTGCTGGATGCCAGATATTACTGACAGCTGGCAGTTGCTTCCCACATGCTGGCCAGGAGCCGCTGAGTCCAGGTGCCATATTAAAAAAAGTGTTTGGATGAATAGCCGCTGTGCCTGTGCCATTTTAAAATGTCACCTGGGTCGCAAGTGCATAAAAAAAAATCTGTCTCCTGGAGTTGGCCAACACCTGGAACCTTCCCTTACCCTTCCTTATGTGTTCTCTATCTCTCACTCTCTTCCTACTCTGTGTTGTGTTGTTTTGTTCTGTTTTGTTTAATGTGTGTTGCTTGGGGTAGACCACTTTGATGCTGGCCTTCCACGTCAGTGGTCTAGATCTTGCGGTCTACCACTGAACACTCTCCTATTCTTGTTTTATACCACAAAATGCTGAAGGGGCTGGGAGGAAGAGAGTCCAACCTGACTAGTGTTGTTCTTGTTTATATTATGTATGTACTTTACATTCTCTGATATTGTCTGAGAAGATTTGATTGGAGAGGTTCACAATGTTTGTTTTTGGCACTACACTAATCGTCAGTTTGTTCATTGCCTTGGTTTAATGTGCGGCCATGTGGCCCAGATACGATGTGAATTATCTCTGTATCCCACCACTTTGTTTATAAATAAAGAATTT
>NW_017307586.1:317067-334822 GCF_000935625.1 Nanorana parkeri | reverse complement strand
CTATGAGCAGGCCCAGAACAGAAGGACGGAGCGAGTCCTAGCTAACCCCCTGCTGCACTCTCCGGGCAAGACTAGGAGTAACCATTGCCGGAGGCCCTGGAGTTGGCCAACACCTGGAACCTTCCCTTACCCTTCCTTATGTGTTCACTATCTCTCACTCTCTTCCTACTCAGTGTTGTGTTGTTTTGTTCTGTTTTGTTTAATTAATGTGTGTTGGTTGGGGTAGACCACTTTGATGCTGGCCTTCCACGTCAGTGGTCTGGATCTTGCGGTCTACCACTGAACACTGTCCTATTCTTGTTTTATACCACAAAATGCTGAAGGGGCTGGGAGGAAGAGAGTCCAACCTGACTAGTGTTGTTCTTGTTTATATTATGTATGTACTTTACATTCTCTGATATTGTCTGAGAAGATTTGATTGGAGAGGTTCACAATGTTTGTTTTTGGCACTACACTAATCGTCAGTTTGTTCATTGCCTTGGTTTAATGTGCGGCCATGTGGCCCAGATACGATGTGAATTATCTCTGTATCCCACCACTTTGTTTATAAATAAAGAATTTGAAAAAAAAAAATATCTGTCTAAGGAGCTTCCCAGTTCACCTACACCTAAACTCTATTTGAAGGGCATTGTGGAGACGAGTGTAGGAGGAATGGTCATCAAATTTTTGATATTATCCTACAGCTTTCCAGTTAATAGCATGCATGGTCACACTAAAACTGGAAGTTTCATTGCTTTATTTTCTCTTTCACAAAGTTGGTGGATCTGTTTACCTTTTAAGATGATTTTAAACAAAACTGACTCATCTTCTCAATCAGACACCATTATATCTCAAAGGATTTTGTTGACCTTTTATAGACTTTGAACGGACCCATCCCTGGAAATAGATTTAAATTCTAACGTCACCCAAAGAAAACGTCAGTAACTAGGCATGCAGATATAGACAATTGGCAATACCGGTATGTAGACGTAAAAAAAAACAATGTAAGAGTGTTTTTATATGCAACTATGCAACTAGGGTAAGCACCTAAAACTGTCTTCGTATTAGCTTTCTGTAATCCCTTTTAATAGTAGCAGATGGACTGGGAGAGAGGCTCTGCATCAGTCCATGTAAGCTGGCAGCAAACAAACTGACAGGAGGACCTCATAGGTGTGCTGCATCACCCTTTTTGTCCAATCAGGAAGCAGAGGGTGTGTTCAGATCCCGCTGTAATGTTGTAGTTCCAGTGGCAGTACCAGACCTGGCTAGTGTGACCAACATGTTAAAGGGAATCTACACGTTTTAACAATTTTTTAAAATATATACCTGAAATAGATTTTTAGTTTTTTAATAAATGTCCAGTTTTTTAAAAAACTACTTTTTTTCTGCTTATATTTTGTAAATACATATTGTATGTATGGTGAGACAAACTAAACTGGTATTGGAAGTAGTGGTACCCCCTCCATGGGTTTCCCAAAACAAAGAGGCAGCGCTTGTACTTTTTTAGTGTTCTGTCAGCAGTCAGAGTTTTCACCCAGCAGCAGGCTCTTACAACAGAGAGTGCGAGAGCGACATGCGAGCATCATTCAGCTCACACATACAGTATAAAAGCCTGTGCACAGCTGAGGTCTGGCTACCAAGTAAGAAGTAGAATAGGAAGGAAGGTTTATTTCCAAGCAATGCTCTACAAAGTCCACAATGCTCCAGGACCCAGAATAGGATTTAAAGTGATAATAAAGTCAGAAGGATTTAAAGTGATAATAAAGTCAGAAGGATTATAAGCTATTTCAAATTCTGATGAAATCACCTACAATGGATGCTGCTTCCTTATGTTTAAAAGCTTTAGTTTCCTGCAGAATCAGCTAGTTCCCTGAGCACTGGCCTTGACCGTTCTCAAGCAGAGTGCTATGCCGTCTCCCGTGTGTGTGTGTGTGTCCGTGTGTGTCCGTCCCCCACAGACACAGCAAAACAAGCTACTCTCCTCCCTTCTCCAAGCTAGTAGATGAACGGTTACTGGCGTATTTACTGTCCTTTGTGATCTTGTACAGGAAGTTTAGGGAAGCTGAGCTGAGAGACTTGAAAGCAGCTGTTCAGAAACAAGATGATTGTAAGTGTTTGTGCAAAAATGTAAAGCAGTGCTTTGGTGGGCAATTTATATTTGTTTGATCTGGATTCATTACTGAAAAAAGTTTGAGAGCTTAATACTACTTTAAGATTCTGAGAAAACAACAAGTCCATATCGGTCATCAAGCCTGGAGCCCCTCACAGTGTGTAGGTGATAATCTCAGGTGACATTTCTGCACAAGCCCCCCAGCCAGTGCCTCATAGTACATTGAGATAGCTGTAGATGCCTGTTTCTTATACATGCTCTGCTTACTATGTTGTAAGACAGTACAGTGATTGTGTTCACAGTGCACTCGTACTTCAATTAAATCTTTGAAAAGGAACATTCTAGCCAAAGAGCAGATACCATGTCAACCCTCCTGTTACTTTTGTTTCTCCAGAAAAGCCTCAGCTGTAGCCTCTACTTTTACTTATACCAATCATATGGTATATGAGCCCATGGGTCCCGATTGAAGATAGCTTGGAAGACTATGCTGACATCAGTGCATGGCTTGTGGTGTCTTGCCTTTAGCCATTGAAATTTACGGAAGTGTGATGCTGTACAGCACTTGAGTACTGTTCTTACACAATTCCACGGTAATATGAAGCAGACTTTGGCTATTATCTGATGAACAATTTCCGCTCAGCAGCAAGAGACCAGGCTGTCTCTTCCTCTATTATGGCAAACACAGCCCAGACCTAAAACTGAGCAGACACAATATAACATGTACATTAGACAATAACATGGAAACTGTGTGATGAACAAAGCATGTAGCAAGAAATGTTAGGGTTTTTTTTATTTTTACATTTCCTTGTCATCACCAGCAGAAATATATAGAAACAATGATGATTGAATCTTCATTTATTGTTTAAGAGGACCAACAAATGCATAACAGATGGAAGAAGAATAAATACATTGCAGTGTATACAATGCAAGCCACAGCAGCTCTTATTACAACGTGAAAACGTGACATAATCTACATACTGATATATCCCATGGGAAGAACGTCTTGTAACTTCCTGAATACAGAAAGACCAAGTGTGACAATATATTTGTAATGGAAATCTTCCCCCAAGGAAACAATATAAGGGTATATCTTGATTGAGGTATGTGCTGTGCCAGAAGAGTGAAACCATATACCAACTACACATGGGTGCAAGAGAAAGTAAAAGAGAGAAGATTATGGAAAATTGTTATCCATTTCTTACTGTAAATTTCCTGGCTTATCTTCATGTTAGCATACTGCATCTTATTGCTCCTCCCTTGACCCCCCCCCAGTACCACCCCTAGCAAGAAGATACAAGGCACCCACAGAAGCAACTATTTACTAACAAAGCTAGCAAAGGACACCAGGGAGGGAATGTATGTCGACCTGAGGATGACCCAGGAACGGAAAATTACCGTAAGAATCGGATAACAATTTTCCATGTTCCAGGCTCATCCTAATGTCAGCATACTGTGCCCTCATCTCTGCCCCCTTGACCCCCCAGGACCAACCATAGAAAGAAAATAAAAAGCGACTATCCACAGAAACAACTGTTCAATAACAAAGCTAGTGAAAGGACACCAGAGAGGGAACGTATGCTGACATGAGGATGAGCCAGGAACGAAAAATTACGGTAAGAACTGGATAACAATTTTTCCATATTCCTGACTCCTTCATGTCATTATACTGAGGGATGTAACCAGCGAACCCACAATAGGGAGAGAAGAAATAAATCAAACCAAGACAACAAAAAACATGCTGCAAAAGGATTTATTGCACTAGGGCTGCAGAAAGGACCGATATTCCAAATCAAGCCAGCCAAGTCGCTGACACGTCTAGCTTGTAATGGCGCACAAAAGTGTTTGAGGGAGTCCACTTGGCCGTCTTGCAGATATCTTCCTCTGACACTTTGGCATTGGAAGTCTATGATGCCAAGCCTCCTCTTGTAGAATGAGCTTGCACTACAGCCAGAGGAGATAAGTTGTTTGGTGTAGGCTGACTTAATCTAAGAAGAAAGCACTCTAGGTGAAGCCACCATCCCTTGCCTTGGACCATTTGGCAACACAAACCGCTTGTCAGTCTTCCTGAAACCCCACTTTTTGTCCAAATATACTGAAAACAAGGATAACAGGAAGTGGCCTAAAGCGCAAACAAAAAAAGGACAGTTGTTTCAGTGAATAGTCACCTTTTATCTTCTTGCTAGGAGTAGTCCTGAGGGTGTCAAGGGGTCGGAGATGACCCGCAATATGCCGACATGAGGTAAGCCAGGAAAAAAGGTTATGTGGAGATTACTATAATTATACAGGATTTATATAGCATCAACAATGTGCACAGTGCTTTACAATATAAAGGGAGACATTATATTGACAATACAAGACAAGATGGTTAGGAGGGCCCTGCCCATGAGAGCTTACCATCTGAAAGGGAGGGCAAGTGATACAAAAGGTGATAGCTGTGTGTAGATGAGTTGTTTGGGGAAAGTGATAGTTCAGTGGTTAGGCTGAGGTGGGATAAGCTTTCCTGAAGAGATCAGCCTTTAGGGATCGCCTAAAGGCAGAGAGAGTAGAAGGTAGCCTGACAGGTAGGGAGTTCCAGAGGATGGGAGAGACTCTGGAGAAGTCCTGGAGGTGAGCATGGGAAGAGGTCACAAGGGAGCTAGAGAGGTCTTGAGAGGAGCGAAAAAGACTTTGAAAGGAGGTTGGAGATATAGCCGGAGGCAGAGTTGTCGATGGCTTAGTAAATGGTTGTTAGACTTTAAGAATGTCATTCTTTAGGCAATTGGAAGCCAGTGGAGGGATTGGCAGAGGGAGGTTGCAGACATTGAGTGATTGGTAAGGTGAATGAGTCTGGCAGCAGCATTTATGATAGATTGAAGGGGGATAGCCTGTGTAAAGGTAGGCCAATGAGGAGGGACTTGCAAGTGAGTGGATTAGTAGATTTGTGGTTTCATTGATTAAGAAGGGCTGTATTTTGCTGATGTTACAGAGGTGAAGGCGGCCAGATTTGGCCAGTGATTGGAGAAAGAGAAGAAAAGAAGGGTGTGGGGTCTGCCCCAGGGCAAAAACAACAATGAGAACTTGGTTCTAACTCTTCTTCAGGATCCTATGTTCACTATCTGGAACATGGACTGTCATGGGAGTTCAAACTTTTCAGACTTCACTGGCTTCATGCACACTCCAGATCAAAGTCCACTAAGTATCAAAGAGGAAATGAAAGGAGCTGTGAAGTCCCAGCATATGCTATCCTGACATCAGCAGTGTAATAGGAATACATACTAGAGTTGTCAGTGTTTCTTACTTGTCTTGTCTAAATTATTGTGCAGCACTGCAGGATATGTTGGCGCTATATAAATACTTGTAATTGTAATAGTTGTTTTTGATAATGCAATCAAAGCTTACTTGAAAAATCCCTTTTATGTAGTGAGTGCTGCCTTTCATCTACACATCAATATTAACAACTTCCTGGATTCCCAGTGTGCTTTGCGTCTTTTTCCCTGCGGTTTGATGTGATATAATCTTAATTTCTCAAGACTACATATCCTATCATGCATTACTTTCAGCATGCAATGATAATGTTATATTCAGAAATTAAAGCAGACCTTTACCAATATATTTAAAATAACAACAAACACACCTTTAGAAATGTTTAGTAATGACAATCTACAAACACATACTTCTAGATAATTGCCAGCTTTGTATTCTTTGTATACCTTATTTCTCTTTTCCTCCCCAGTCTTCTGACAGTGGTCATGTTTACTAAGTGCAGATTACTAGATCTCCCTTTACTTCCTGGATTTCTGCCACATGTGACTAGGACATGTGACCATGCACATCAACTCAGGGGAAGAAAATGCCTTTCCAAGAGATCTACTGACATTACAGAGGAGATTTCTCTGCAATGCTCTGCTGATGACAAGGCAATCCCAGTGTGCATTGCTTTGCCAAACTGAAGTCATTTTGCCTTTCAAAGCAGGAAGTGAATGCTCTGCAAGTGTATTTCACAATCACAACATTTTACACCTGACATGTCGATGTTATTACTAATCATCATACATAGAGGGATGCATTGGTAGAATTTGATGTTTGAGTGTAAAGTTCCGCTGTAAGTTGTAGTTCAGAAGGCAGGCTCTGTGAAAGTTGTAACACAAGGAAGTGCATATTCACAGGGCTGAGTAAAATTGTGTTTAACTTTAGAAACTTCTAGATGGATGTGGTTATTAGGAGTGGGATAGAACTTCTTGAAATTCAATATAGAAATAGAAATGTATTTTTAGTTTTTAAACATAGATTCCCCACAACGATATACCTCACACATAGAATCATGCCCACACTGTTACTACCTGTACCTGTGTATCACCGGTCCTTCCCTTTTAGATAGGGTGACCATTTGTCCCTGATTTCCGGGGAGAGTCCCTAGATTGAGGAGACCATCCCCGAACAAATTATGTCCCCGGAAATGTCCCCAGGAACATAACATTTAAAAAAAATGTATTTTTTTTTATACTCACCTGATCCCTGGATCCACCGATGAGCCTCGGCTGCCTAATTGAGCAGGAAGAGGAAGAGAAGGTGAAGGCAAGGAGGAGCAGCAGAAGGGGTGGATCCGGATCCCCGTCGGGGGGCGGTCCAGATTCCCGTGGGTCGAAGGAAGAAGCCGGTCCCAAATCGCTGGTTGGGCGTTGAGGAGGAAGGGATCCGGAAGTGCCAGTCGGGCGGTGAAGGAGGCCGGGTGCCCGCAGCACCAGTGGTCCGGTGGAGAAGGAGGCCAGGTCCAGCAGCGGGCAGCAGAGGCAGGTAAGAGAATCACACTGCTGTTAAAGGGACCCTGCGGAGCCCAGCATAGATTCTGCACAGCCCACCTGAAAGTCTCAGGTGGGCTGTGCAGGATCTGTGGTGGGCTCTGTGGGGTCTTTGGTTGACTCTGCAGCACCACCACCACCACAGACTCTGCACAACTCCTTGAGACCCTGCAGACTGCTAGAACCCGGATAGCAAGGATAACTTGCCACAAACTTCTGGCAGGGTTCAATTGTAATTCTTGTTAAGTTGCTGCACACATTCCTGGCAAGTTGTAGACTTGCAGAACACTCGCAGCTCAAGTTCTAGTTGACACTTTTTGAATTTGTAGCAAATTTGCTTGGCAAGTCTACAGCAAGAGTCCTGCAGGTCTTAGCAAGAGCTCTGCAAGTGTACAGCACTTTTGAAAAGCACGTTGATCTGCAGACTTGCAATGCAGACTTGCTGTAATTGTGCAACACAATTGTGAAGCTTGGCAAGTCTGCAATAGTTTAGCAAGTCATTTTCAAACTTGCAGCTCAATTGTTTGCTATCTGGGTAAACACTAATAGCGTATCTTCTCAGAAGCAGCATACAGCACACGCTCCGGTTTAATAAGTAACTGGCACACACTGTATGCAGCTTCTGACAGCGTGGGAGACGGGCAGCGGTGTATTTTGGTTTCGGGCTGCCCTATGCAAGACGAAATTCAGGCACCCCACAACTAAATTTGCCCCACTCCTTAATGTTTTTGACTTCTTGCATAACCTGTCAGTCGCTGGATACAGCGCACATGCTGTATCCAGCTTTTGACATGTTCCGTATTAGCATAGCAGGAAAGCTGGGTTCTCAGGTGGGCTGTGCAGGATGGTGGGCTCTGAGGGGGGCTTTGCAGGCTCTGCAGGGTCTATGGTGGGCTCAGCGGGTTTCTCTGGTGGGCTCCGCAGGGTCTCGGGGGGGCTCTGCAGGGTCTAGGGTGGGCTCTGCGGGGTCTCAGGGGTGCTGTGCAGCATCTGTGGTGGGTTCCGCATGGTCTCTGTGGTGGACTGTGCAGATCCTGCACAGCCTCCCTGAGACCCTGCAGAGCCCTCTATTAGCATAGCCGGGAAGCTGGCTGCGTATTTTGCGTAGCTCCCGCTACGCTAATAGCGCAGCCTGTCAGAAGCTAAATGAATGTCCCCGGATTTCATTTTAAAAATCTGGTCACCTTACTTTTAGATTGTAAGCTCACATGAGCAGGGCCTTTCTAAACCTCTTGCCTTGAATTGTATTGTTACTGTTTTGTATCCCTTTATTTTGTATAGCATTACACAAACTGTTGGCGCTAAATACATTCTGGATTAAAATAAAGTTCCCCTCTGACCACCTTAGCTTCAAAGTGTTTTATTACAGGAAATGTTGTTCTCATTCTTAATTAGTCATCATAATTTAACCCTTTAACACAACAGATCATTTAAAAAGACCCGTGGTCCACCATTGCTGGAAGTTTTGGCTTTGCTGATTGGCAGGCTGCACTTCATCGCTGCCGCAGGAATTTCTTCTCCCATATTAGGAAGTTGGCTGGAACTTTCTAATCTCTTGTGGTTTGTGTTTGAATTCCAGTCTGTGAAGCTCCCTCCCTGGCCTTTTCAAGAGGCAAATCATCAGGGAAGAGTAGTAAGATATAGCTACAATCCTCCACCCCCCTCCTTACTCCATTCTGCTGGGGCTGCTAGTAATATCTGTTAGTAATGTACAATAAGGGGCACATATGTCATCATATAGAACAGTCTTCAAACTTTGTATACATCTTCAATCCAGAGATCAGGATACATGACTACGGGCTTGTTTGCACCATCTGCATTCAGGCTGTGCTGGCTGTTTTTTTTCCAGCGCAGCCTGAACGCATGACAAGGAAATTTGCATTGTCATGGATGGTGACAGTTCACACCTCTGCATTCCAGTGGTCTGTGCTTAAAAAAAAGCAAAGCATGCAGTACTTTTTTTTTTAAAGTGCTTCGCAGTGAGACGTGGTACAACGGCATTGCACCACGACGAGCCCATAAAACCTAATGAAATGTCACGTGACATTTTAATGAAGTTCGAACCCC
The DNA here is from genome assembly GCF_000935625.1 of Nanorana parkeri. NCBI lineage: Eukaryota > Metazoa > Chordata > Amphibia > Anura > Dicroglossidae > Nanorana > Nanorana parkeri. The sequence continues at coordinate 325,888 of NW_017307586.1, read as the reverse complement.
CCTTTCAGTGCAATGTGGCTCGATCAAGTGTATTGGCACTGAACGGGCACAAGCACACCAGCAGCCGTGCTGTTGAGAGCAGCTGCTGGTGTGAACATGCCCTAAAGCTGGTCATACATGGATCAAATTCATGCTGAATCAGCCAAAGTTTGCTCTGTAGGCGGCCCTGCTGGCATCATCCGGCTCCAGAAAAGTGGACTGAAAAAAAGAAGCGTGGTATTTGGCTGCAGTCACTGTTTGTGTATTCTGACAGCGGTGCGCATAATGGCTGGCAGGAAGATTCCTCCATTCACACTGTTAAAGGAGAACTATGGGTTCAGTGTTTTTCTCCATAGTTCTCCTTAGGGTAACGGGAGGACACAAACTAGCGTCCTCCCGTTCCCCTAAGCTCAGTATACCGCGAGCTGTAGCTCGCGGTATACTGAGCTTAGGGTAACGGGAGGACACAAACTAGCGTCCTCCCGTTCCCCTAAGCTCAGTATACCGCGAGCTGTAGCTCGCGGTATACTGAGCTTAGGGTAACGGGAGGACACAAACTAGCGTCCTCCCGTTCCCCTAAGCTCAGTATACCGCGAGCTGTAGCTCGCGGTATACTGAGCTTAGGGTAACGGGAGGACACAAACTAGCGTCCTCCCGTTCCCCTAAGCTCAGTATACCGCGAGCTGTAGCTCGCGGTATACTGAGCTTAGGGGAACGGGAGGACGCTAGTTTGTGTCCTCCCGTTACCCTAAGGAGAACTATGGGGAAAAACACTGACCCCATAGTTCTCCTTTAAGTGTGGATGGGGGAATTCCATAGATTTCTTGTGTTTAGCCTGCAGGGTTAATGTGTATTGCCAGCTTAAAGGATAAGTGCACTTTAATGCAAAGCGCACTTATCCTTTAGGCCACTTTAAGCTGACCTAACTGATCCCTCCCTGTGCACAGATTAATACTTACAGAGTTCCAACTGGGCCCAGCCTCTGTTCTTTGTTGACATCCTCAGCGGATGTCTCCATCTCTTGGCCGCTCCTGTGTTTTGTAGTGCGTTCGGGACGGACGGAAATACGGACAGGTGGGAACTATACCATTCACTTCAATGATTTTTACATTTTGGTCCGTTTTGTAGTGCGTTCATCGAGCGTAGGACGCACTACAAAACGGTCAGGTGTGAACCAGCACTAAATCCCCATTGACTTTTATATGGTTCCTCTACCTCAGGGGTTGTCAACACCATCCAGCTTCGCTTTTTGACTACAAATCCCTTAATCGCTCTGCCTCTGGCAGTCATGTCTGTGGCTGTCAGAGTCTTGCAATGCCTCATGGGACTTGTAGTTCCACAACAACTGGAGGGCTGGAGTCGCCCACCCCTGCCCTACCTCCATAGATCCCCATACAGATGTCAACAAACAACCAAGGCTGGGCTCATGGGATCCCAGAAAGTATTCATCTCTGCACAGGGAGGGATCGGTTAGGTCAGATTAAAGTGGCCTAAGGATATGTGCGGTTTGTTTTACTGTCCACGGATCCTGTAACTTTCTCAATTTTATCTTTGTTTGTTTGCTGATATAGTGAACAAACATAAGTATATTTACAATACTTGTAGCTTTGCATAATAACAGATGATGAAGGATGAAAAGTCTAGAAATAAGGGGAGATAGTCAAGTATCTGAGAATGTTATGAAGAAGTAACAGTCACTGAAGTCCTATCAGATACGTATCATTTTATACATTGATATCATCCGGACACTATGCAGCATTACACAGAGAGCTCCAAGCCATTTGCATCAGTCCCAAATCAGCTCAATGCAGGATGTCGGCATGAGCTTGTACAGTTTAATGTTGGGGTGGGAAACTCTGGCCCTCCCGCTATTGTAGAACTACAAGTCCCATGAGGCATTGCAAGACTGATTGTTACAGACGTGACTTCCAGAGGCTGAGGCATGATGGGATTTGTAGGTAAAGCACAGCTGGAGGGCCAGAGTAGCCCACCCCTGATTTAAAAGCATAGTCCACCTTTTGCGAAAAATAAATAAATAAATGCACCAACACTAATAATACAAAATGCACATTTATCAATTTTGATTGCATTGGAGCCTGTTCAGGTGCAATGCTTGGGCTCCTGCAGACTATTCCACCAGCCCAAGGTTTATACAAATGTAAAGATCTTCTGTTATGGAGCTGGAGGAAGTCATCATTGGACTACAAGTGTGGTGATGTCATAAGATCTAGGAGTCCCTCTGTCGCGGTAGTCTTTTCATTTACGGACCTGTGAATGATTGACACGGCTGTATGTGGCTCCGCACACAGCCACGCTGAATACAGACATATCCAGGAGCCTGTGGGGAGAAGAAGCCTGCGATTCAGGTAAGAAGGGGTGATTTGTTGTTGTTGCTAAGACACTGGCGGCCGCACACCATCAGATGTTGCTATGGTGCTGCCTCCTAGCAACCAGTGATGCTTTACGGCTCAGCCACCAGTCAAGCAATTGCACTGTACAGGTTGCAGGGCGTCTTTGGTTGCGAGATTTGGCAGGAGGGTGAACTGGCCAAATCATTCACCATTTCAGTAAACTGAGATCCACTTGGGTTTGTGTCCAACTCATGGTGGACCTGAATATGAAGCCCATTCCTAGTGATGTATTACCTCGGTGGGGCAATATGCCAATTTCAGTCCATTATTGTCTACAAACTGTGAGTAATATCACCATGTGATCTATTAATAAATGTTTTCACCCAAGATTCACATAACATTCACCACCTATGTCAGTCTTGGGTGAAAACATTCATAAATAGACCCTATGTGTATTTTACATATGGTTGATATGTATTTGTTTTTCACCAGAAATATGACACTTTGAAATGGTAACCTATGATGTAAAGAACATCAGTTGATGAATAGGAAGTGGTTACCAAACCGCAGTGGTGTGTTCTTCCTTAATGCAAAAATATATTGGTACACACTCCAAGAATATAGAGTACGTGGGTGTGTGGTGGCTCACATTGTTTTAGCTTCTCTTTTTAGAGTTCACTAGCAAGTTATTATTAGATGCTACCTTAATACTATTATACCCCAGGGGTAGGCAACCTTGGCACTCCAGCTGTAGTGGAACTACAAGTCCCATGAGGCATTGCAAGACTGACAGCCACAGACACCACTCCCAGAGGCATGATGGGATTTAGTTTCACTAGAGCTAGAGTGCCGAGGTTGTCTACCCCATTATACACTATATGACCAGACCAAGGGTATATGGACACCCTTCGAAATTATTAAAAGGAGATTTTGAGGTGAGTGCTTTGGACTCAGCCTCATAATCTGAGCCGACCTGTGACCATGGAACTGTCACAGGTCGGCTCAGTAGATCGGGAAGTGAGCGAACACATACCGGCGCTCGCTCACTTCTCGATCCTGTAACTGCAGAGAGCCGTGACAGTGGAGTGACTGGATTCTCCCCTCCCTGCTCTGATCCTCCAGCGCTGACTGGCGGAACGGACGGGGAGGGGGCGAGTACAGCTGGCTCTGCCTCTAGAAAGGCAGAGCCAGCTGCCACTCACGCAGCTGGGCGGATCCAGACATAATTGTCAGGATTCGTTTCAGCTGCGGCGTCTCAGTATACCGCGATCTGCCGCTTGCGGTATACTGAGCTTTGGGTAACGGGAGGACGCTAGTTTGTGTCCTCCTGTTACCCTTCGGAGAACTATGAGGAAAAGCCCTGACCCCATAGTTCTCCTTTAAGTTCATAAGTGGCACTCATCAAAGGACTTTTTACACCAGGGGTAGGCAACCTCAGCACTCCAGCTGGTGTGGAACTACAAATCCCATGAGGCACTGCAAGACTGACTGAGTCCTAGTGGCAGAGACATGTTGGGATTTCTGGGTGCACCCCAGCTGGAGTGCCAAGGTTGCCTAGGTAAGTGTATCTGTTTTATTTAGGTCCCCTAGACACCACAAGCACTTAACCCTTGAGTACGGGGGTAGCACCACTACAAGGGTAAGTTTTACTCTGAGTTCTTCTTTAAGGCCCCATTCACACCTAGGCGTATTGTAATATGCGCGTTTCGCGGTAAAAAAGTTGCGCGATTCCAAAGGCTACTTGGCTGTATCCCAATGGAAAACGCCCTACAAAACGGCCCAAAGTAGTCCCGGGACCTTTTCAGGCGTGGGCCGTTTTGTAGGGCGTTAGGGACGGGCGGAAATACGGCAAGGTGGGAGCGAGGGCATTGACTACAATGCAATTTATATTTTTGCCCGTTTTTGTAGAGCGTTCGTCGAGCGTAGAACGCCCTACAAAACGGTCAGGTGTGAACGAGGGCTAAATGAAAATGCAGCAGCATAATGCAACTGTGTGCTGCAAAAAAAACCCCAAACATGCAACAGGCACTAGATTTTTGTGTATTCAGTGCATAATGACCATTCATTTAAATGATGCAATGCACGCATTAATCATTTATTACACCCATTTTGGGTGACATATACATCTGCAGCTCGAGCATGCCAGGGGCTGCCTGCCATTTGACCTCAAGTACTGTGCAGACTTGTTGGTAAGGCAGAGAGCCAACCACATGAACAGAAAAACAGACATTCTGGACATTACAGGATTGCAGTGAGGGGAAATGGGACCTTCCTTGACATTTTTTGGGGCCCTTTCACACAGGCGCCTTCAGCTCTGATCAGGAGGGGATCTGTGCTCAAGCCTTCATTTATGACTTTGGGTTTCATACTTTTTCCAGGGTTGTCACATAACTTTTAATTGAGACCACACCTTTTCAGAACACATCAGGCATGGCCCACTGTTGTCACCATCAGAAAAGCCATCCTAAGAAATGCCATGGAGCCAATGCTGGATGTAGGCGGGAAGTGGCTGCAGGGGATCAGCAGTGCTGAGATGCAACAAAGGTAAAAGAAAAAAGAAAAGTATTTTATTTACAAGTGACAATTGGTTAGAATACACAGTGCTTTATCAGACTCAGTGCTATGGTGCTGCGGGTTTACATGTATGGTAACAACTACAACCTTGTCATTTATATAGGGGCCTTGCCTGAACGGTCCACAATCTAACTCATGCTTCTACACAGCTCACTAGTTTTACACATGAGTACTGTGTTTTTGTCCCCCTATCACACATGAGAAAATGTTTATGCTTTCTGTTGCAGGATTGAGTGTTTTTGTTTTAGCCAATGCAAAGCTAGTTACTAAGAGGAGCAGATGGCTGGTGGGTGCGTCATTCCACGAGAAATGCGCATTATGTGCTTTTTCAGGCGCTCCCATAGAAAATGCACCATTCTGCTCAAGAAGGCTTATGTACCTTTTCGAGCTACAAAACGCTCAGGTGTGACCTGGCACCACTGACAATATTGGGATCCTTCCTGTTGAGCGCTGTCATACTTCAGGAAAACGAGTGACAATCACTCATGGGAGGGTGATGGGGCTCAGTGATGATGCAAGACTGGAATTATTGCTTTCACAAGTGTTCACGTATGAAGAAATCCTTCCATGTACACAGGAAATGACTTCTTCCATCTGTGTAGTCACTGAAAACACATACGTGTCCCCCAAGGTGTAGACCAGGGATAAGCAAACCTCAGCACTCAAGCCGCTGTGGAACTACAAGTCCCATGAGGCATTGCAAGACTGACAGCCACAAGCATAACTCCCAGAGGCCATGTCATGGTGGGATTTGTAGTTCCAGCACACTGCCGAGGTTGTCACACAGGACAGATCCTGGACATCTGCAGTGTACTGCAAGTCATCACCAATGCCGCAATGGTTGGGAAAGCCATGGGGAATTTATCAAAACTGGAGCAGACAAAATCTGGAGCAGCTGTGCATGGCAACCAATCAGTGTCTCTGTTTCATTTTCAAATCTTAGGCTGGGCACACACCTTACTACCCTCGCAAGACTTTTGCCTTGCGAGGGTTGTAAGGTAATTAAAAAAAACGTACGATCTGCACATCTTGGACAGGCAGATCGTACTTGCGATGATCGCAAGCCGCGCCCCCCTGAGGGGCGGGCTTCCGATGACCGCAATGCCGAACGGGCAGTGTGCGCTTGCGCACACCGGCCGGTCCAGCTTTTATCTTACGGACATGTTACACACCCGCCGAACATCGTACGATGCTCGGCGGGTTTTCGAACATGTTTGTAAGTTAAAAGTCGTGCGACCTTACAGTAGTAGAGGTCGCACGGCTTCCACACACCTTACGATAATTGTACGATCGCGGGATTTCCTGCGATTATCGTAAGGTGTGTGGGAACCCTAAACTGAACATAAAGGCTGATTGGTTGCCATGCACAGCTGCTCCAGATTTTGTCTGCTCCAGTTTTGATAAATTCCCCCCTTCCGAGCCACATTTTTAAAAGAATTGCACTATATCCATCTTTTGATCTTGACTGTGTGAAAATATAGACGCTACAGTTAAAGCTGAACTCCGGGCACAAAAACTTTCTACATAGTGTATAACAAATACCTTTAAAAAACAGATATTACTTGTAAAAGTAGCACTGACATCATCACTGTGCTGCATATTGCCTGTGCTGAGAGCAGAGCTGTTGGAGGGGCCATGTAGGCTCCACCCACTACAGGCTGCCTGCAGAAAATGACAGGAGGGGGTGGAGACAAGACCAGTCACCGTGCACAAAAAGAGAGATCAGCAATGACTGGTCTTTATTACAGGAAGTGCCTGCGCAGAAGGAATGTTTCACACTGATCCACAGATCTGGCAGAAATGCACAAAGCTCCCCAAGATTCCAGTAAATAAGAAACAGTCTCCTCCTCCTAGTAACTAGCTTTCTATTGGATCAAGGCTGAAAATGCTCAGGCTCAACTAAAATTGGCACTAAGAATACACGTCTCTTATATTTGGACAATGTTTGCTTATCTCGGAGTTTAGCTTTAAAGGCTGATACCAAAGACACATTATTGACACATCATTAAAGGAGAACTATGGGGTCAGTGTTTTTCCCCATAGTTCTCCTTAGGGTAACGGGAGGACACAAACTAGCGTCCTCCCGTTACCCTAAGCTCAGTATGCTCGCGGTATACTGAGACGCCGGAGCGGATCCCGACGTAGATGACGGGATCCGCCCAGCTGCGTGAGTGACAGCTGGCTCTGCCTATCTAGAGGCAGAGCCAGCTGTACCCGCCCCCTCCCCCGTCCGTTCCGCCAGTCAGCGCTGGCAGATCGGAGCGGGGAGAGGGGAATCCAGCCCCTCCCCTGTCACTGCAGAGAGCCGTGACAGGATCGAGAGGTGAGCGAACCCGGTATGTGTTCGCCCACCTCCCGATCTACTGAGCCGACCTGTGACAGTCTCATTGTCACAGGTCGGCTAGAACTATGAGGTGAGTGAAAAGCACTCACCTCATAGTTCTCCTTTAAATGTACATTTTTCATACAAGTATCTGACTTTGACCCGGTATCACTATCTTGCAATCCCTATACAACAGAGCTCCAACTAGGAGAGAGAGGCAGCAGAAGTAGCCAATCAGGTGTGCTGCAGTGCAAGGAGCATGCTGATAGGAGGAGAAAGCAAGGGGGCAGAGAGATGAGCTCATCACTTTGCTGCTTCTCTGTTCACTGTCCAGTCACAGGCTGGGTGAGGGACAAGACCTGTAGGTGTTACCTAACTGCAGCAAAGAAAAATCAGGTCTCTTCCCTGTGGGCCAGGACTGAGCTATGTAGCAGAGGTGTGCAAATCTCACGGCTGGATGGATACAATTACGAATCCTTTGTCAGCGAGGGTGAGAAGCCCCCATATATGTAATATATCTACTTATTCATCTGTGTAGAGTTCAGTTTAAACACGCTGCTTCAGTACTATAAAGTGTGCATAGTGTACAGAGTTCCTCCTGGTAGATTTATTCTTCCTGCACTTTTTGCGGTCTCATCCTGGGAACATCTGATCCTGCAGTCTGGCTTCCCCTCACATTCCTCGTCCTCTTCTCCCGCGGTGACGTCATGGCTCCAGGAATCCCTCTCTTGCTTCCAGGGTTCTCCTTATAAGGCGAACACGCATCGTGACGTCACGGGCCAGGATCGGGAGTAGCGTACCGGCGGCGACTGTCAGCTCCCCTATCCAATAGAATCGCAGGAAAGGGACAGCGGAGGGCGGGACCTAGCGCTCCGGCTCCTTGTGCGTGGGAAGGCGGGGCGGCGGAGACGTCAGGCAGCGGCCGGGGGAGAGACTGGAGTTGGGAGTGTTGTGTGGAAGTGTCCGGAGAGTGGAGCCAGGCATAGCCCGATAGTAGAAGGGCCGGCGGAGGAGACGGAGGCACACACCCTCCATACAGTCACAGGCTGCGGATAGTGGAGGTGCTCCCAGCTGACAGTCAGGCTTCTTCTCAGTACTGAGTGACCACAGAGCCGCCACCATGCCTGTCTTCCACACCAAGACCATAGAGAGCATCCTGGAGCCGGTGGCCCAGCAGATCTCCCACCTTGTCATCATGCATGAAGAAGGCGAGGTAGACGGCAAGGCCATCCCAGAGCTGACCGCACCTGTAGCGGCTGTGCAGGCGGCGGTCAGCAACCTAGTCCGGGTAAGTGGCAGTGATCACTGTCAGAGGGAAAGCCTGCTGGAGCGGGGCAAACGAAGACGGACTGCAAGTGGTTACTGGCTGAATGTATTAATTGAGCTAGTAACCAAAGCAGACTCATGCACATCTAACACAAATACATCTCATCTGTCAGTACATTGGGGTTTTTAGGATCTGAACTCCGGTCAGTCAACTTGCACTGTGCTTAGATCCGGGAAATTGACATATCTGTGATGTCAGTAAAGAATATACATTGTATATATTATATGGTAGACCCCCCCCCCCTCCAGAATATACATTATATGGTAG
>NW_017307586.1:303961-317017 GCF_000935625.1 Nanorana parkeri | reverse complement strand
ATCCCACCCCCTCCAGTATATACATTATATGGTAGATCCCACCCTCTCCAGTATATACAATATATGGTAGAGCCCCCTCCCTCTAGGGGTGTCGTCGGGGCCAACATCTATGTTATGGTTGCCCTCAAAGGGCCGGTTGTATCTGTAAGAATATATAAATCTACTCTTTATCATATTAAATAATTGCCTCTGCATTCTATTATCACTGGTTTTAGTAATAACTTAATAATTACCTCAAACTAGAAGTCTAGGAAAAATAATGATAATTAGTGTAACTGTGCGGACTGTCAGGTGGGCTATGCAGGGTCTATGGTGGGCTGTGCGGACTGTCAGGGGGGCTATGCAGAGTCTATGGTGGGCTGTGCGGACTGTCAGGGGGGCTATGCAGAGTCTATGGTGGGCTGTGCGGACTGTCAGGGGGGCTATGCAGAGTCTATGGTGGGCTGTGCGGACTGTCAGGGGGGCTATGCAGAGTCTATGGTGGGCTGTGCGGACTGTCAGGGGGGCTATGCAGAGTCTATGGTGGGCTGTGCGGACTGTCAGGGGGGCTATGCAGAGTCTATGGTGGGCTGTGCGGACTGTCAGGGGGGCTATGCAGAGTCTATGGTGGGCTGTGCGGACTGTCAGGGGGGCTATGCAGAGTCTATGGTGGGCTGTGCGGACTGTCAGGGGGGCTATGCAGAGTCTATGGTGGGCTGTGCGGACTGTCAGGGGGGCTATGCAGAGTCTATGGTGGGCTGTGCGGACTGTCAGGGGGGCTATGCAGAGTCTATGGTGGGCTGTGCGGACTGTCAGGGGGGCTATGCAGAGTCTATGGTGGGCTGTGCGGACTGTCAGGGGGGCTATGCAGAGTCTATGGTGGGCTGTGCGGACTGTCAGGGGGGCTATGCAGAGTCTATGGTGGGCTGTGCGGATCGTCAGGTGGCTGTGCAGACTGTCAGGTGGCTGTGCAGGGTTTATGGTGGGCTGCGCGGGCTGTCAGGTGGCTGTGCAGGGTTTATGGTGGGCTGCACAGGCTCACTAGGGGTCGTGGATCCACAGGAAGGAGGAGATTTGTCTCTGGTGCTGTAAAACACTGTCAACATGCACTGTGATTCGCAGGAAGGTGGCTGGGACATTGCTGGGGACCTTGGCGGCCCTCCTGTGAAACCTGGTGCTTGTTTACAGCTCCGGCTTCAGTTTAGAAATTTAAAGCACCAGTATCCGCATTTGGTAACGGGTCATTTACACACGTTTGAGTACTCATGAAAATGTACAGTTTTGACAATATCGGTGCATCCCTAGTCAGTATAGTCAAAGTGTTCTGTTTTTCTCTCTGCTGCCCACTGCTGAGACAAGGTGGTGGCAGATATGAAAGGCGTGCTGCAGGAGAGATGCAAGGGCCACATGAAATGGTCTAGCGGGCCTTGTGTTTTACACGTGTGTTCTAGAATGTACGTTATATGGTAGAGCCACCTCCCTCCACAATATACATTTATGGTAGATCCCGCCTTCTATACATATATCCGCATGTTATAAAACAGACTCCCTTTCCCCATAATGTGCCTGTGAAAGAATAAAGGTAAAGTGTATGTAAAGCCAAAACTTTTTATTTTAAGCTCACCATTCACTTTATTGATTGAGAAAAATTGCTGTATTTCTGCGTCACTGCTGAATATGTAGAAATAAATGGGTGAATTATTATTATACAGGATTTACATAGCGCCAAAAGTTTGTGCAGCTCTTTACAATATAAGGAAGACATTACAGCTACAATACACTCCACCAGATGGTAAGGAGGGCCCTGCCCGTGAGAGCTTACAATCTACAAATTTGCCCTGCCGGCTATTCTCTTCTGATAACCGGTGCCCGGGGCTATCGGAATACCTGAGCAGTGGCTGCAACTGATTGTTACATCCGGCTTCCTTTGAATTTTACATCAGTCACCTCTTACTCTGGTGACAGCTGTCAAAGTTTGGCTTTTCCATCATTTAGACTGAATGATGGCGGTCATCAGAACAAATAGTGGGGGTGACAGCAATGAAAACTTCTAACCCCTCTGACCCTATTATTCAGAACTAAAAAGTACACTTTTACCTTTTACGTAGTACACTTCAGTACTTTCCTCTCACACTGCTGACAATACTTATGATTGTTCTCTACTGCTGCCAAAGAATCTTCTGTATCAGACAGACTTCCAGGTGCATCCAATAGCCAGCCCCTTGTTGAGAGCCGATTCACACACCATAAACCGTGCGTTCCAGAGCGCTCAGCTGCTAGAAGGCACTGTATTGCATCCTGGCCGGCTTCCTGTGTACCGTCCTATTGGCTGCACCATAACGCGTGGCACATCAGTGCCTGCGTTCCGGTCCAGCGCAATCTGAAAAAATGTTGCAAGCACTATTTTTCCAGATCGCACTACCCGGAATGCAGGCACTGGTGTGCCACACGTTCTGGGGCAAGCGATCGCACTGCGGGGGGCGTGGCTGTGGTTCCATTGACTTCAGTGCACCTCCACGCCCCCTCCCGCTCTTGAAAATCAGGAAGCAAGCCGGGATGCGATACAGTGCGTTCCAGCAGCTGACTGCTCTGGAACATACTGTTTATGGTGTGAACAAGCCCTCAGCGCAATGGTGTTTTCCGCTGGCCCCTTACATCAATACTGTGTCTTGTATTGACATATGGGTCAGAGGGGACCAGGCATCCAACACATCTGGAAGTGACGGATACAGATTCTTCCGATGCAGCATCAGCTCTGAAACCAAGTGGAGTTTGCAGGTGGTGGGAGAGGCAAGTAATTGTTATTTTTTTGGTAGTGCAGGGATGGACAAATGAATATGGAACTCAGGATCAGTCTGTGCAATCCAGCAGCCAGCAGGATTTTTTTAGGAGCCACTGCTATTGACAACTAGATAGAGCCTCAGAAATTAGGAGCCACCTGTAATGTTTAAAGAGCATTGGTGAGCTGGCTCATTGGATTTGTCCAGCCTTGCTAAAGTGAGATGAAACTTTGTTTTGTACATGGAAGAGAACGGTAAGAACTAGGGATGCACCGAAATTTCGGCCACTGAAACATATCTGCCGAAAATGACACTTTTGGCAAAATGCCAAAAGTGCCATCTTTTGGCTGAAGTTGCAGGGCATCCCTGGGCGCTGCTCCGTGTCCCCTCTGCATCCAGCGGTGTGGATAAAAAATTTCACAGGAGGCTGAGCCGTGCTGCGGAGGAGAGCGGTGTGAGCGGACGGCGTGTCACTATAGGTCGGGCTCTCCTCCCGACAGATCAGGAGAGCGGCGGTGTGGGGACAGAGACAGCTGTCACAGGAGGCTGGGCTGGCGGTGCGGGGAGGAGTCTGCTGTCACAGGAGACCGAGCTCTTCTACCCGCACCGCTCGCTCAGCCTCCTGCGACAGCGAGTCAGGATGGAGAGTTGTACAAGTAGTCCGAGATCAGTGATCGCTGAGTGTCTGTAAATAATTGAGACAGAATATGTTTACTGTGTCCCCAATTATGAATGAATGGGAAGTGCTCTACATCACTTATTGTTCATTCATGATTGTAGATATGGTAAACACCTCTAGTAAGAACCTCTGTTAGGGACGTATTGCTGCCGGGGCTCTTTTTTTTTTTCTTTTAGTACTGGTGACCATTGTCACTGTGTCAGAGAGTTATAGGAAATCCATTTTTTGGTTGTTGGATGTAACAGGTCAAAGGATTTATTCCAGTGAGTTCACATGTTGTAGTGACAGCTGATTAAAGGGGATGTCATCTCTTTTCTTGTTGTGTCTCTGGAGCAGAGAGTGAAAGGAAATCTACCAGGGGCACAGGTAGCCAATGCTCCTTCAAAATGACAGCTGGTTCCTAATTTTAATGGTTTTCTCTAGCTGTTGTCAATGGAGTTGACTCCTGGACCAGACTGATTGGCTCCTGAGTTCAGTATTTTTTTGTCCATTCTGGCTTCTACAGACACAGAGCCACCACCTTCCTGAAACCAGCCTTCATTCCCTGTACTACCAAGAACTGAACAAGTAATTGGCTTGACATGTACTTTAAGGGAAAATTATGTCATGAGCTAGAATTTACACCATTCTTTACTGGTTTATATCCGGCGGATATAAGCACCAAGCCAGCTTCGCCTGTCTCCTATGCCGCAACACTGGAATGTTCCTCAGCATCCTCCCATCTATAGACTGCGAGGTCCGGCACCTTAGATTGTTGCAGCAGAGGGGAGAGGTTAGAAGGACCGATCTAAAACAAGCCGGCTCAGACATTTGGGTGAGTATAACGTTTTTCAGATAATAAAAGTTTTGCTGGGATTTCTTCTTTCAATGTGTAAGGACAGTATATATAAAATGAGAGGAGCCCATGGCGGTTCAGCATTGTAGGAATGACTTGGTCAGATTGGCTCTGTTTACTACAAGTTTTGGAATTCGCAGCATTTGGATGATGTATTTTGTTTTCTAATTCACTGCAGAAAATCTGCACACTGCAACATTGTTACTATTCTTGTTCATAAACATCCGATGGGGCAAATATTGGATGTCCCGTCATCAATCACATTGTCATTTGGAAGCGGCTTCCATTGGTGTTGTCATTCATGTGTGCAGATCATGTTGCATAGACGGCCTTTCCTCTCAGGACTTCATGAATACATTACTCTGTTTATTTTTGTTGGATTTCTGCTGCTTGCAGTTCTGTACATTTCTGATTCTTTTTTTCAGCATGTTGTTTTAAATGTGTTTTATTATTATTTCCTCAAAACTCAACTCTGGGAATCTTGTGTATTCTTACTGGAGTCTTGGTGAGCTTTGTGTATTTATTCTAGATCTGTGCAGTAATCCAGGGTAAAACTTTGCCTCTGTGCAGGAACTTCCTGTAGTAAAGACCAGTCATTGCTGATCTCTCTCCTTGTGCAGGGTGACTGGTCTTGTATCCGCCCACTTCTGTAGTTTCTGCAGGCAGCCTCTCTCCTCAGCTTCTCTCTCCTAGGCCTATGTACAGCACTGTGATTATGCCATCTATAATTTTACAAAGCAATATCTAAGTTTACAAAGACATTTGGTACATATAAAGTGGATTTATATCCTATGTGTTTGAGAAATATATTTAATATTAAGTGTTAGTGAATGGAGTTCAGCTTTAACATTAAACAACCGTATCTTAAGTAAAAACTGGAGGATTGGAGAAGCAGGAGTGAAAAGGATATGTGAGATTTGGGGATATTAAAGTAGCGGTCTACTTTAGCTTGTCATGGTAAGGTAGCGGTCTACTTTAGCTTGTCATGGTAAGGTAGGGGTCTACTTTAGCTTGTCATGGTAAGGTAGGGGTCTACTTTAGCTTGTCGTGGTAAGGTAGCGGTCTACTTTAGCTTGTCATGGTAAGGTAGCGGTCTACTTTAGCTTGTCGTGGTAAGGTAGCGGTCTACTTTAGCTTGTCGTGGTAAGGTAGCGGTCTTCTTTAGCTTGTCGTGGTAAGGTGGTGGTCTTCTTTAGATTGTTGTGGTAAGGTGGCGGTCTACTTTAGCTTGTCGTGGTAAGGTGGCGGTCGTCTTTAGCTTGTCGTGGCAAGGTGGCGGTCTACTTTAGCTTGTCGTGGCAAGGTGGCGGTCTTCTTTAGCTTGTCGTGGCAAGGGGGCGGTCTTCTTTAGCTTGTCGTGGCAAGGTGGCGGTCTTCTTTAGCTTGTCGTGGTAAGGTGGCGGTCTTCTTTAGATTGTCGTGGTATGGTAGCGGTCTTCTTTAGATTGTTGTGGTAAGGTAGCGGTCTTCTTTAGATTGTTGTGGTAAGGTGGTGGTCTACTTTAGCTTCAGAATATGTATGCTTAAGCAATCGAGCTGCTCGGTTCCTGCAATTTCTTACTATCTGTACAAGTTGTGTGGCTTGTGTTTTCCTGTGGAATGTGCCTTGTAATACTTGGGGTTTCTATCCATGTAATAAGGACATTGATGTAAATAAAAAAAAACTCCCAATCAGGCTCATGCTGAGGAATGTTGAATACTGTGATAAATCCATGTCCTCCTTGCTTTTGGGTAGGGTTTGGTTTGATCGGCCCAGCAGCTGGCCTGGTCCCTCCGGAGATTTCCTACCATCTGTATTGTGTGTGTCAGGGAGCTGGGAGAGGAGGGGTTTGCTGTCCTGCAAAGAGGAAATGTTGGCTTATTGAAATTCCATTACAGTCTGTTAAATGTTAGAATTAGATTTGCCCGGAGGCATTTGCTGCAGAGCTACAATAGTGATATGCTAATCAAAAGCACTGGATGCTATTTCAACCGGCTCACTTTGCTGTTCTTGCTGCTGCAGTTTCCTTAAAGGATACGTTCACCTTCTGAAGAAAATAGACTATGCAGTCTAGGAAGCCCAGTGTGTTAAAAAACAAACTTAGCCCTTAAGGGACATCCCCAAAGTCTGACAGAAAAACTCCCACTGAGGTAATCAGCCCGCCCTGCCTAAGTTTCTGATCAGGCCAGCCATTAGAGCTTTGCTCCCAGCATCCCAGGAATGAGCTCGCTTCCGTGTTCCCAATCCATGCAGTGTGCTCTTCCTCACCCTATAGCAGCAAATCCTGCAATGTGCAGACACTAGCATGCTCCTGAGTGTCTCAGAACTTGAGCAGGACCGTCTGATCACCATAGTGAGAGTTTTCTTGACAGGCTTTGTCCATTGGGAAGGCCAAACACTAGTCGCTTTTACTCGTTCAGCCCTATGTGTATAGTGATTGGCTGAAGTCACTGAGATCTTTCAAACAAGCTCCTTCGACAAAACTTAATTGAATGAAAAAACTTTTGTCGAATGGAGTGGTGCGGACATGGCCTCGCACTGCTTAAATTTCAGCCAAAAACAGGACGGCCAAAATCTAAACCGTGTATGGATTTACACTATTCAATATATTGCTATATAAAATATAGCAAATCGTGTTTTTTTTTTGTTTGTTTGTTTTTTTTTGGTTTGTTTTTTTTTTACATTTCTGAGGTCTCCAGACTAGAGCTGCAGCTAACGATTATTTTCAAAATCGATTAGTTAGCCGATTATTAAGTTCGATTAATCGGATAAAAAATAAAATACATTTAAAAAAAAAGGCTCCAGTGATGGACTACTAGTTTGTATTGAGATTGCAGTCCATCACAGGAGCGAGCTTGGAGCGGTGGAAGTAAAAAAGAAAAACAAAACTGTGGTGTGAAATGAAAAGTGTAAAATTATACAGCAATGAATGCAGAATGGCACCGGCTATAGAGGACTACAAATCCCAGCAATACATTATACAGCACAATGCAGAATACCACCAGCTATGGAGCAATACAACAAATCCCAGCAATAGTACATTATACAGCGCAATGCAGAATACCACCAGCTATAGAGGAGTACAACAAATCCCAGCAATAGATTTATACATACAGTGTATGGTGCTCTATAATGTATTGGTGGGATTTGTATTCCTCTATAGTTGATAGTACATTGCTCTGTATAATATAGAGCACAATGTACCATCAGCTATAAAGGAATACAAATCCCAGCAATACATTATAGAGCACCATGTGGGGGGAGGGGAGTGCAGGCTTACCTGAGCAGTCTTCCAGCAACTTGTTTCTGAGATCGGGCCAGTCTATCGGCGGCTGTCATCCGCCCACACCTGCTCCTCCTTACTTCTTCTCCCCGCGCCGATCGTGGATTTGGGCAGGCGGTGAGCGTGAGGTGCGGCACGCAGTGTGTGTGGAGCCGTGAACAGGGCCAACCAATCGGAAACCGATTAATCGATGATTGAAAAAAGTTGACAACTTTTTCAATCAGCGATTATAATCGATTATGTCGATTAGTTGTTGCAGCCCTACTCCAGACTGCTTAGTCTATTTTCTGAAAGGAGAACTATGGGGTAAGTGTTTGTTTTTCCCCGTAGTTCTCCTAAGGGTCACGGGAGGACACAAACTAGCATCCTCCCGTGACCCAAAGCTCAGTGTACCGCGAGCTGTAGTTGAGGCAGCCGCAGCTGGGACGGATCCCGACATTACTGTTGAGATCCACCAAGCTGCGATATTGACAGCTGGCTCTGCCTATCTAGAAGCAGAGCCAGCTGTACCCGCCCCCTCCCCCGTCCGTTCCTCCAGTCAGCGCTAGAGGATCGGATGAGGAGGGGGGAAATCCCTGCAGGGAGCCGTGAGTGACAGTCGCAACTCTCTGCAGGGACAGGATCGAGAAGTGAGCGAGCGACGGTATGTGTTCTCTCAATTCCTGATCTATTGAGCCGATGTGTGACAGTTTCATTGTCACATCTCAGCTCGAACTATGAGGCCTTGTCCTTTCTACCTGATCCCTGTTCCTCTTTGTCACATTCATCAGTCTGCACAGAGACTTTCTGATGAAACCGAGCAGATTGAAGCGCTCTCATACTTGAACACAAGCTGTAGTTCCATAGCTGGGTAGTAATCATAAGGCGGAGGGCCAAATGCAGCCTCCCAGCTTCTAGATTAGTCATATAGTTGTGGCCTGTGGAGAAGATAAAGCCAGAACTGGGTGGTCATAAGTCCTTGTATAGTATTGTTCTTTCAGTCACCGCTCACAGAAGGCTGTGCGTGTGTTGACATGTACCGTACACCATTTTTGTTTTACTAATCCTGTTTAGACATTATATTTTATTCCTAGGATTTACAAATGGCTTCCCTTTTAAAGTAATTCATATTCCTATTAAACCCTCATTTATTACATTTGCTTTGTATATAAATGTATCTGTATTCCTCAAAAGTTACCTTGTTTTTTAAGTTTTAGCTTTGTAATTGTTGAATTTACCTCAGGGAATGTGAAGCATTTGCCTATGGCAACCAATCAACTTCCTTGCTCAGTTTGTTCAGTTTAGACATAATTGTCGGGATCCGTTTCAGCTGCGGCGTCTCAGTACACCGCGAGTTGTAGCTCGCGTTATACTGAGCCTAGGGTGACGGGAGGATGCTAGTTTGTGTCCTCCCGTTACCCTAAAGAGAACTATGGGGAAAAGCCCTGACCCCATAGTTCTCCTTTAAGCTTGGAAAATGAAACATAGAAGCTGATTGGCTGCCATAGACAACTGCTCCAGATTCTGTCTGCTCCAGCTATCATAAATTCCCCTCACTTTCTCTCCCTGATGCCCTGCGGCTGGACTACAAGTCCCGTGAGCCCTCTCATTGATAATGCACATGTGTTTATACAGTTCATAGACTTGTGAACCGTCAATCACAGGTGGTGGGTCTGATGCATTTCTAGCTACTCTTGCTTGTTTGTGTACACAGCGACAACATCTTTTGCATCTTTCTTGAGGACCCATTCACACCACATCCTGCTAATAAAAAAACTAACACATGACACTGTCTAGCGATTGGGGTTAAAAACAGAGGTTTAGTTGTACAACTTTTGCAAAATCTGTGGACGCCACACTGCCTCGTCAAGGCACCTCTGTGTAGTGTGGGCCTTCATCTCGGGGCATATACAGCAAAGAATGAATTGGGTGCACTGGTAATGGGAACCACTGCAGACAGGACAGTACCAGGACCAATAAAACACCCTCAGTCCAATGCTAACTTACAGCCAGCGAAGATGCCACAGATGATCAGAGAAGTTTAGATGTAAGTGTGGCTGTGTGATCGTAGCTTTTGGTGTTTGGGTTTAACCTCTTGCCGTCCGCCCGTAGTAAAAAAACGGACGGACGGCACTGCAGGCACGCACGGGCAGAAAAGACCCGCTCAATGCACACACCCGTTACCGGTCGTTCGCGGCAAACCCCTAGAGACCCCTACAGAGTCCTAGAGACCCCTAATATCTCCATAAAGAGGACCTGTCAGTGTGCCTTTGCTATTATATAGGGGGTTGTTATCCCCCTATATAATAGCAATAACAATAAGTGCAAAAAAAAAAATATAAATAAAAAAAAAGAAAGTAACACATAAAAAAATAAAATAAAATAAAAGCCACATATAAAAAAAGGGGAAAAAACCCCCCCAAAATGTTTAACTCCCCCACCCCCACGTTTACGCGCCTATAAACGTAAATACGCGTCCGGTGCCCCAGCGCGCAAAAATTACAATTGCGCTACACATGTTACATATCGCCGCGAACGTCGCAGTGAGAGCAATCATTTTAGGGCCATCAATCACTGATAACACTAAACTGATGAGCGGTAACAGCTTTTAAAGCGTCGCCTAGGGCCAATTTTGGGTATTATCGTTTTTTGAGGTTTCGCGCGCGCACGCAATTTTAAGGCTTGACATGTTTAGTGTCTTTTTACCCGACGTGACCCCATCTTTTATATTTTACCAAAAAATTGGGTAATAATAAATGTTTTATCATTTAATATAGGGGAAACTGTTTTTTTTTTTAAAATTTCGGTAATTTTTCCTTAATATAGTAAAAAAATAAAACCCCCAGTGGTGAATAAATACCACCAAAAGAAAGCTCTATCTGTCCCCAAAAAAGGGTATAAAATTCATTTCAGTACAGCGCTGCATGACGGAATAAATGTCAGTTAAAGTACCGCAGCGCTGAATACTGAAAAATGGCCTGGATGGGAAGGGGGTTTAACACCGCGGATGTCAACTGGTTAATAACACTTGAATCTCTTGACTCCATCTGAAACATACATACTGTACATAGAAAGCCTGCTTTTAGAAAGTGTCTGAGGCTGAGCAAACAGAAGATAAAGTGTAATGTCATTTTGATTTAATTGGCTTCCATTGTTTCTCCTCCTATTCCCAGCTCTGTTTCTGAAATGCTCAGATAATGGATCTTCCCTCATTCATTTAGAGATGTCGGATGCAGCTATAAAACCTAAAAGAGGTGCCTTCCCATATGGGCTCATATCTCCTTCTAAATGTGGCCACTAGACTGGCTGGAGACAGGGCAGCTGTAGGACAGGTGTCATATTGCCACACGCTTACTCCCATTCCACTTTTCACACACTGCTGTGTTCATCTGGGAATCTTAGTAATCTAAATCTTTTTAGTGCCTGCCCTGCTTATAGTTCCATGTAGTTATAAACAAACCAGGGAATCGTGTCCTTCATTTTGTCGTACCTACAAGCATGTCACTTGTATGACGGGTCCTGGCAGCTGTGATGTCAATGTGCAGCTTGCCACTGAGTCGCATCCTGTTGCATTGGGAGGGTATACTGATTGATAAAATGAAAGGGACTCTCCTGAAACAAAACAATAGTGTGATGGGGCTTTGAGGCTGAAGTCACCCAGGATAGCTTTCCACCTCTCACCTCTATGGAATTGCTCCCTATGCCCCGGAATGCTGCTGAATATCTCCGATGGTAATGGGGCAGTAAGGGAATCACTGCCAGTCCTTAGATGTGGTGGCTGCATTTGTTTAAAAGTGTCAGGATAAGAACACGTTCAGCAAGTACAGAGAAGACCTTGTGATCTTGCCAGAAATACCGTGTGCTTGCCCGTGTGCTTGTCTCTTCCGGTGATATCTTTTGTAAAAAAGCTACAAATTCTTCTCTCTCATGTAATAGAGATAAATAGAGGAAGACCTATTTATATAAGGCAGCCTGTTCATTTCGAATGGGCTGCCAACGCACAGGAACAGGCCAAAAAAACAGACTCGCAGCAATTGTTCTGATCATTGTGGTGTGCTGCAATGCATTTTTGTCAGAGCTGCGTTGCCTTAGTGCATTGGGGTGCTAAATGAATGATAGATAGATAGATAGATTTTATTTGTCACATACACAATCGTACAAGTATGATATGCAGTGAAATGCTTACACGACTGCAGAGCAGTCGTGACGGCAGCCGACTACACCGGCGCCATCTTTGTAGAGCAGTACGGTGACAAGACGCGGATGTAGAGAGCCTGCAGCTACTCCTAAAGCTCCGGGTGTCGCCTCTGAACGGCAGCGTGATACAAGTGCAGGAGCGCTGTACAATCCTAACCGCCATTAATCCCCAACGGAGAACCTGACTGTGCCAGTTGGTAGACGAGAAGATCGTTATGGGCCTCCGCATAATCCCCCATCTTGTCCTCGACGTGGACGACTCCGTCTCCCAGGGCGTCAACATCCCTTCTCAGCAGCAAAAAGCACATCTCTATGCAGGGAGCACCCAAGAGACACAAGCACGTCCCCTAGGGTAGTGTCCAGCAGGGGGCGATCAGCAGTGGGACAATCCTCAATGGTGCTATTCATCTCCTCACACACATGCACAGTAGGGCCAGACCGCTCGTCCCCCTCCCCAGGCCGTATCTGCGCTCCCCCAGAGTCCAGTCTGGGCGTGGATTTTGCCGGGTTGGCGGTCACCTGGCTCCCACCTCCTTTCGGCTCCCGCTCGTTACGGCTGTCGGAGAGTTGCAGAGAGGACAGGGTGCTGGACGAGCCGGCGCCATCTTGAGTCCGCGGCGAGCCCGTCGAGCGGAAAAATTCAGTAAGTTTCCGAGGGCCTTTCTTAGATTTTCGTTCTCCCCGACGGTCGCTGGGGTCAGGGGCACACATGGGTAGTATCATGGGAGTCCTCTGTGCTAAGGATTCAGCCCTAGGATTTCAGCTGTGCCGGAGCTCCACTATCCTGCGACCATCCGTTGATGTTAACTGCTCCAACTGAATGGCACGGCACTTTAGTAATGCCCATAAATTGAATGCACCACAAGAGTGTGTTTCAGCCCAAAATGTTATTTCAAGTTTAGTTACACTGTAACACTTATTTTTGTTCATGCCAAATTATTGGATATCATTAAAGTCACAAATGTTTTCCTCCATCCCATGCTGTTTAAGGACGTAACTTAAATGATGCCTCCTGATCCGATCATCTTCTTCCTTCCACTTGTATTCAGCCATTCCTCCAGCACTGGTGCCAGTCTCTGATCCACTGCAGACTCCTTGGGTCCTACAGTGGCTGTTAGATTAACTACCTGCTGTCCGGCCATTGTAATTAAACGGCCGGACAGAGGCTTCTTGAGGGCTAGGCGGCGCGCATGAGCGGGAAACCGGCTTTGAATGTAAACAGCCAGCGATGGCTGTTTACATACAAGCGTTCGGGCGTCTGTAGAGACCCGATCGCTTGTAATATCCGGTCAGGTGTGTGGGCCAATACCCCCCCCCCCCCCCCCCCCGCCCCCCCCCCCATTA
>NW_017307586.1:297180-303288 GCF_000935625.1 Nanorana parkeri | reverse complement strand
CTGCTGGCGATCCCGGGCTCCGCTGTTCCCGGTGTGAGCCCGGGACCAGCACAGCAGCTCTGCGGCCGGAGATCAAACGGAGCTCAGTACACAAGCTCCGTTTGATCTCCTCTCCTCTTCTTAATGCAGGCAGTGATGTGTATTACATCACTGCCTGCACTCAGTGTCACTCTCCGGTACAGAAACCTGAGAGACCCCTGATGTCTCCCTAAAGAGGACCTGTCACTGCAAATTGGCTATCACATAGGGAGCTTGTTTGCTCCCTATGTGATAGCAATAAAGTTCAGTGGGAAAAAAGGTTTAAAAAAATTTGTTACAAAAAAAAATAAAAATCGCATATCAAAGCAATTAATAAAATTTTTTTTTTTAAAAATGCATCAAGCCTACGTGCGACAGCACCGATTACATCCATTGCGCCGCACATGTGACATATCGCCGCGAACGTCGGAATAAGAGCAATAATTATAGGGTCATCAATCACTGATAACACTTAACTGATGAGCGGTAAAAGCTTTTAAAGCGTCGGCTATGGTCAATTTTGAGTATGGTAGTTTTTTGCGATTTAACGGGTGCGCTCAATTTTAAAGCTTAACATGTTTGGTGTCTATTTACCCGACGTGACCCCGTCTTTTATATTTTACCGAAAAATTGGGTAATGTTTTATAACATAACGTAGGGAGAACAGTTTTTTTTTTCAAAATTTTCGGTACTTTTTTAATTATACAGTAAAAAAAAAAAAAAACTGTAGTGGTGATTAAATACCACCAAAAGAAAGCTCTATCTGTCTCCAAAAAATGGTATAAAATTAATTTCAGTACAGCGCTGCATGACGGAATAAATGTCAGTCAAAGTATCACAGTGCTGAATACTGAAAAATGGCCTGGATGGGAAGGGGGTATAAACACTCCGGTCAGCAAGTGGTTAAAAATGTTTTTGCATATATCCACTGCTTGCTAGCAGGTACACACCTGGGCGACTCCTGACTGCGGCGCGGCAATTGTGCACAAAAGTTCACAGATTAGCCCACCGCAGGCGATCGCGCTGTGGTTGCCATTATTTTGTATTGGCACTCCAGTCGTGCTGGACGGATACAAAAAGCCTTGCGTCGTGTGTCGTGTGTTTTAAAGCACAGCAGCCTGCAATGAAAATAAAGGGGGGAAAACCCAGGAGAGCCCAGATCTGTTAGCCATATAACTGGCGCTTCATCAATCACAGAGCTCTCTCTATTGCGATAAGCAGAGAGAACGCCATGGGGCTCCACTGGTTACACACTGCAGTTTGATTTTTATAAATAGCGGTTGTCGTGAAGATGTCAACCCATTGAAATCAATGGGGCCGCGAGGCGAACGCTGTGTGCACTCACACACAGTTGCACTGCCCCGAGACGCACATCCCGGGTGTCGCTGAGGCGCTAACCTCGCATATTCAGGCGTAATGCCAAGGATTTCTCTACACTTGTAGCTCCACCACAGCTAGAGGGC
The DNA here is from genome assembly GCF_000935625.1 of Nanorana parkeri. Taxonomy (NCBI): domain Eukaryota; kingdom Metazoa; phylum Chordata; class Amphibia; order Anura; family Dicroglossidae; genus Nanorana; species Nanorana parkeri. The sequence goes on along the minus strand of NW_017307586.1, from coordinate 301,807 downwards.
CGGAGGTTTGCTACCCCCTGCTCTACACCTACAATGAGGGGATGGGGCTCGCTAGAAGGGGATATGCGTGTATATCTGCTGGACTCTGGCACATGCATGAAATGCAGCCCAACACGTAATTTGTGCTGGGGCAATCTAGATCTGCCATTCCAGCCAGGGGCTGCCTAATGAAGTGTGCAGTGGTGGTGACATGAAGGACGTGTCCTTAAATATGGGCTCTCAACCAGTGCACTGCAAAGGTGCTTCAGTTACATCAGGGAGGCTCATTTGTTTATCAGCAGTGTGTTTACCATAACAGTATATAGCATTATACCAAACACCAACTCACATTTTAAATATTTGTCAGGGTTTGTTTTAATTCATGTAGAACAAAAGGGATTGTTTGTGTGACTAGCATAATATGCAAGTCATTAACCCATTTGCTGCTGGACCAGTTTTTCTGTTTTACAAAGACATGCTGAAAATGGAATTCTTAATTTATGTGATGGCTGAAACTCTGACATGACGCCCCCAGATGAAGCATGTGTGTTTCGCTGTGCTGCTGTTTGGGTGCATTGCTCAACTATTATATTGTGTTGGGGTGGCATTCACAATGTGTGCGTTACTGTGCAGTACCCTGAGGCATAAATGCAAATCTGGCCTTTTTTTTTTTCTTTTTTTTTCTTTTTTTAAGCATACTCAGACACAATGTCCTCTCTCATTTGTAACTAAATATAAAAAGATAAGACTGCATTAAGTAATAAATATTTCTAACTTAATGACATGCATTTGTGGACCTGCAAAAAACTAAGATATTTAATAATGTAATATTGTATTGGTGACATAACAACCTTTACCTATCCTCACTTTAGCGTCTAAGAAGAACTTTGGGCAAAACTATTAACCCTTTCAGTGGTGGTGTTACCCCCAAAGGGTTAACTGCTCGTTTTTGTCTGTGCTTTAAAATAAAAAAAGTTATACCGCCTGAGCTTTGAAACCGGCTGGCTGCTACTTCGGTCCATCCAGCTTCTCTCCCCTTTCTCTGCGGCAATCTTGGGTCCCGTAATTCATCACATTCTATACATTGTGTATAGAGAAGAGGATGCTGCAGCATAGGAGGAGAGATGCTTCAGAGACTGGAGAAGCAGGGAGTTGGCTCAGCGATTTGGGTGAGTATAACTTTTTTTCGTAAAAGTTTTGCCCAGCGTTGTTCTTTAATAGAGGTTTATGAACATGATTACATCCTACCTGCATGTATGTATGTGTAGTGTTCTTTACATTTTTTTTGATCCCCTGCAGTGGTTCTTGGGCTTAGGTAATCAGCTGTGATCAGCTGGCTTCATAGCAACCAGAATCACTTCTACACAGATAGTGTGCATCTAACTAGGGGCCCTTATATAAAATCTGTCTTTTATTTTATAGGCTGTCTGCAATTTATTTTTCAGAGACAATGTCACTTTAAAACTAACGGCATAAACATACATCTGCGTTTGTATACATCAGACATTCTTCTTTAGTGCAAGCACAGGGTACACAAAAGTTCTTTTGAGTTCTAGATGCGGTCTACAAATGGGTTTCTTAAATAATTGTCTCTTCCACTGTTTTCAAAAATCACCTACTAATAACTGATAGTTGCACATAGGTAATCTAAAAACCAAAATATGTCAGTGTTTTTAAAAGTAGCTATATGCTGGGGCATAACTAGAAATCACAGGACCCCATAGCAAAATGTTGTATGGGGCCCTGTGACTTCTAGTTATGCCCCTTGCAGAGCCCGCTTGAGATCCCATGCAGCCCACCTGAGGGTGACCCTGCAGAGCCCACCATAGAGTCTCTATGGTGGGCTCTGCAGGGTCACCCTCAGGTGGGCTGGTCACACTCCTTACCTGTCCGCCTCCTCTTCCTGCATGATCGCTGATGGGCCCCGCCTCCTCCGTCACCGGGCCTGCCTCCTCCGTCACTGAGCCCGCCTCCTCTGCTGCATACCACGGGCTCCGCCTCCTCCACTGCCGGGTCCAACCTGCTCCACCTCAGCTGCTGGCTCTCATTAACTCCGCAGCAGTTGTGAGAAGAACGCGCTGCTGCACAGATCACTGTCAGTGATCTGAACAGCTGCGCATTCTTCTCACAGCCACCAGTGAAAGCCACCAGCATAAGATACCATGGCGACCCAGGCGGCACGCACGCCATCTGACCGGGCCCCATAGTGCCCCGGGCCCCAAAGCGGCCGCCTGGCTATATGGATAAATGGATACTATGTAGTACAGAAATCCCGTTCCGAGTGTGATATCAAAACACTAAAGAGAATGAGAACGGTGATGCAAAGGCCAAACAATAGTAAACCAGATGATAAAATAATAGAAAGCTTGGCCATCCACAGCCCAGAACAAATACAAATCAGCTCTTCTAAAAAGCTCTGGAAGGGGCACACTCAGCAACTAAAAAACAGATGGTGCAGCTTTACTTTTACTGCTACAAGGACAAGTTGTGATCACAGAGGTGTGTTTAGCAGCAGTATAGATGTTTTTCTGCCTTTTTACTATGCAAGTCAGTTAGTTTAATTCATTGGTTCTAAAGAGGAAACAAAAAGGAGGAATTGTACAATCTTCTCACACATTCTTCACTCCTCTGCGCCACCATCTTTTATCTGCGCTAGGTCGTCACGATTCTTCCTCCTTGTTTCCTCTTCAGCACAAACGTCGCCCGGTCCGCACACACTAGGAGCAGCACACCAGCATTGAAACCAATCCAACCCCCACCCCCCCCTGTAAGAGCGCTCACCAACTGGACCTGTCCTTCACAACTTTTTACACTAGTTCATGAGTTCACATGTCTTTTGTTATCAGTTTCATAAAATTCTGCTCTATAAGTTTAGTTTATTTTATTAGTGTTTTTTTCCACACAATAAACTCAATAAAATGTACACTGCAAGTAAATCTTTTGCAAGTAAAAGTGTGAACCATGACATCATTAAAGTTTACTTGTGTTGAGATTATGAATAGCCCATTAAAAGAAAATAACAAAACCAACTCCTACTGCAGTGTTCACCTATTCAGAGACTTCCTCCTGCACTACCTTTTTTCTGACATAGATGCCCTCGATCTGGCCAGCATCATTCAACTTCCCGAATCGTCCTGTACCTGGTCTGACCTAGCCTGTGACTGGACAGTAAAAGTTGAAGTAGCACAGTAATGGGCACATATCTCTGTCACTCTGCATTCTCTTCCTATAAACATTCTTGTCAGTGCATGAACCAATTGGCTCCTTGTTCTGCTTCTTCCTCTTATACTCCAGCTCTGCTATACAGGAGCCGATAGAGGCTGACACTAGGTCAAGTTCAGGTAATGCTGCTTGTATTTAAAAAAACATATCTGCCTAGAGTTCAGCAAAAATTAGTAATTAGTAAAAAAGCTTCAAAATAAGCCCTCATATACCACTGTAGCTGCTTCTATAGTGACACAATTCATTCTGAAAGATCCATAGAGATTACAACATATAAACTGGACATAGATGGCAACAATTTAGTCAGTTTCTGCTGAATCAGTCAAGATTTGAGCTGTGGGTGGCCCTACAAGCACAAATGGCTCTACAAAGTCCACTTAAAAATTGTCTGAGCCTGGTGGAAATTTATCGGCCAAAGTATTAGATGCAGTTGCTCTTCAGGCAGCCGAGGGAGTTGTGGCTGCTAAGTACCATAGCTGACAGTGAGGGTTTCTCCATCCTTCAGCCTCAGTTGTATTTCTGTGCCTTTGTTGTGAACTTTGAAAGTTATTTTCTGCACAATGTCTGTAGCTACAAAGTTGAGTACAGGCATGTTTTAAAATCCTTTTAAGGTTCAGAATATATAAATATTTTAGTGTTTAGTCTGGGCACAGGTTCACTTTTTAATTAAAGCATATATAAAAACAAAAAATTTATAATTTAGCTTACTAGTTCTTAGATGTGGTGGCTGCATTAGTTCCTTTCTTTTTTAACATATTGGTACCTTGTACAGGAAGTGTGCCAGTAATAGACCTTATGTACTAGGACAGGGGTGCCCACAAGGTCGATCGCGATCTACCAGTCGATCGCGTAGCGATCACTGGTAGATCGCCATGTCCTCTCCTCCCCCCGCTTCTCTGGATCCCCGCTGCTCTCCCCAGCGGGGATCCGAGAAGAAGTGAAGGAACCGGCGGCGGGGGAGGGCGGAGGACGGAGCTGCTGTCACTAACTAATGCAGAGCAGTGAGGAGAGAGAGAGACGCTCGGCCAGGATCTGACAGCCGGCGCCTCTCTCTCCCCTCACTGCTCGTCCGTTCTGTCACAGCGGCTCCGCCCCTCCCGCGGCTCGTCGTATCCCCCGCTGCCAGAGAAGTTGCAGCCCCCCTGTGCGTGGCCGAGCGGCAGAGGATCGGTACATGTCACTAGTATGTACCAATCCTCTGTGTAGGACAAACACTGGAGCGATCAGGTGATCACTCCAGTGTTTGTAAATAACTGGGGACACATAGTACTATGTGTCCCCAGTTATAAATGAATGAACAGGATGTGATTTACATCACGTCCCGTTCATTCATGAGTTTCTCAATGGGGAGAAGCACTCTGTACGGAGGCTCCTCCCCATTCAGAAACGGCTCGCTAGTAAAATAATTTTTTAATGAATGGGGAGC
>NW_017307586.1:295016-297127 GCF_000935625.1 Nanorana parkeri | reverse complement strand
GCAGAAAAAGAGATTGAGGACTTTGTGTCCTCAATTTCTTTTTCTATTTTAAAAGGGAAATATCAGGGGGCTTTTTAGACCCCTAATATTTCCCCGAAGCCCCCCAAGAGTAAAAAAAAAAAATTATGAAAATGTAAAATAAATCAAAATAAATAATGAAAATAAAATAAATAGTAAAAAATAAATTTAAAAAACGTTGTTTTTTTTTCCTTGCCTCAGGCGCAAAAGGAGCTGGCTACGGCTATGGTCCCGTGGTGCTCGTGCGGCTCCCGGCTGAATGTGTCAGACACTGCAGATGGAAAGGTGCAGGACACCGAATGTGCAACGTCGGCCACACGAGCACCACGGGAGGACAGGACGCCGGGACATGTAATGAACTGGAATGTAAGCAGGCCGACTCTCTGCGTTCCGGTGCGGGAGGGGGTGTGGAGCTGTATTGAAGTCAATGGCATCGCCCACAGTGCGATCGGCCACACTCGGAACGCAGGCACATTAGTGCGATCTGCAAAAAGATTGCAGCATTTTTGCGGATCGCACTGGAACACAGGCACTAATGCAGGCGATTGCACTGTTTTCGGCGGGGCCTGCCTGCGCAGCCCACGCCCCTTCCCGCCCCTGAATGCAGGTGTTTTTTCGTTGGTAGATCTCAAAGAGCTCGTCATTTGAAAAGTAGATCTCCAGACGAAAAATAGTGGGCGCCCCTGTACTAGGGTGACAACTCTTATTCATTTTCCTGTTTCCATGTAGGAGCTAACTTTGACTACAAACACTTCCCCCTCTTCTCATCTCTATTACATAGCGAGGAGGCGTCCAGTAGTTCAGAGAAGATAGCTTGGAAGGCTGATAAGGTTGTTTTGATATTTCAGTTTAGTTCACTTGAAGTGACAACATTTATCTGGCTAAATATACTTAAAGAATATGCGCTCAGCTTAAAAAAACAAATGCTGAAATTACTTTCAAGGGCTAGTAAGCTGTAGATGCACATTAATGTGCTATCTAGTAAAATAACTCCAATGTTAATCTGTCTACATGCTGATAGATTGTTGTACTAGAGAACACAGTCATGATTTCTTCAGGCATGTAGTCTGGAGATTTTATGTGTGAAGGGCGTGGTGTGTGTAAAGCAATACTGTGTTACAGTTGGTTATCAATGGATAGCACTCTGGAGCCCTGCCAGATCACTTGGTAAATACAGCTGTGCTCAGCTCCAAATGCAACATACACATCCTTTCTCAGGCCAATATAACATTTATTTTTGATGTATTCTACAGAAAACAAATTGTCATGTCCAAGTAATTTCAACGTCACAGATTATTTTATTCTTGAATGAAATGAGTATGGATGGAACATTAGTAATTGGATGTAAAAGTCCAATAACAATAAAAGCCATCATGAGATTAAGGGCCCTTAAAGGATTTGGATAGGCATAGCCCAAACCTCCCACATCCCCTCTAAGGCATAGCCCACCATTATTTTCTTCTTTTACCTTGTTTCTGTAGCCCGGTCAGGGCTCACAACACTGCAGAGGCAGCTTGGTTGACCAAAAACTGGGCGTTAGGAGCTCACTGGGTTCTGGGCAGAATTGATGGGAATTTTTCTGCACTTGCAGGGGGGAATTTATCATAGCAATTGCGAGTGTTTGAACTTGCACGGTATATATTTGCACCAGATTTATGATGCTAGTGTAACGTTGTTGACACTCTCTCACAACACCCTCCCTACCCCTCAGGTTCACACTGCACTTAGCTGGCATACTCTTGCCCCAATGCCAACACACTTAAAACATTTCACTACACAATCCTGGAGAATGTTTAGCATCACAATACTGGCAGTGGTCTTTGGTCCACTTGTCCATGTGACTGTGTGAACCACTCGGAATGTCTTCTTTGTCCTAAAAAAAAGAGAAGGCTTCGAGGAGATCCCCCATTGACCAGTGTGGTAATGTGGTTGTGCTTACCAATGGCTGCTTGCCATTGGAAGCATTATGATGTTACACAGCCTCAGGGGGCTGTGCAGTGCAGTTTGGAAGTGTGCGGCCCGTTGTACTGGCTGGCATTGGGGGCGGGAGTATGTCATCTAGGCAACTAAGTGCAGAAGGGATTAGAGGTGGG
>NW_017307586.1:257076-294927 GCF_000935625.1 Nanorana parkeri | reverse complement strand
GGGTAGGTGTTGAAGGTGGTGTGAGTTACTCTGATAAAATCGGTTGTAGTAGATAAAAAATAGGTACAAACCGGTGTGTAGAATACCAAATATATAATGTCTTCTCCTGATAGTCAGGGCATAATAGTGTGAGGTTTCTGGTAGCCTTGCTGACCCTTTCACTTCATTATCCCCTGAGCTAGTGAGATGGAACAAATATATGTCAACTGCAGTCAGAACCCCTGATATGCATATGTGTTTAACTACATCCTTTGTTGGTGAAGGGAAAACAATGGTGGGTACTGAATTTCCATTCTGTCTTATGTGGGCTCCCAAGCAGTTGAAGCTCCTTTGAAATTTTAGAATTGTGGTTGGGGGCCAGGCTGGGCGTAGAGCCCTGGTCATTTGATTTCTCAAAGATGTGTGACTGGCCTCTCTGTCAGTCATGGATTATTTTCTGCAGCATTATGCGGGTGCCACACCATGGTCTGAGTTTTATGACTGTAATAATAAATGGAGCCACCACGTATAATAAACACTGAAGTGTCCAGCAGATGTTGCTATCTGCTCTTTATTATAGATGGGGCCCACACTTTGTTTTTATCATTGTAGCCTGAAGTTCTATTTTAAGTACTATCACTTCAGAAATGGAGCACATGATCTGTACAATTCCCCTGTTTAGGTGGATGGGTGGTCTCATGCCTCCGAGGTCTGGGCAGCCACTGGGTCAGTGCAAGGTAACTCTTTCTAGTTTGCACAAAGTAGTCTGTGTGATGACAGGATAATGGCTGAGAAACTGTAGAGTAAAGGTCATTCTAATTTAGCACATCCTGATGGAGTGACAGGAGAATGTGGAGCTGACAGTGGCTTTCTATCTCTGCCACCCACTCGGTTTTATTTCCTCGCAGTTTTTGAGATATGTAAGAACAAAAGATATCAATATGCTTCCAGGGCTTAACGCTAAACGTTTAACTGTTGGCTTTCTTTTCTAAATTTTAAACTTGTTCTCTCTTCCCACACACAAAAAAAGTCTGTGACAGTGCAGTGGAGAACAAAACCAGAACTCAACTGGATTCTACTGTTGGTGCTTTCTGTAGGTTCACAGCATCTTCTCCAAGCAAACAATCCCATTGATGGCATATTGACACCAAAGGGCTCAAAACCAGCTGCAAGTTGGGTGCAGCATTCTGGTGCCTTTAAAATGTCACTGCCTGCTAATGCCATACCTTTTTAGTTCAGATTATTTTTCCACTTTGCCTTTCAATTGGAACTTGAGGTTATGTTTTATTTATTTATTTCCTTTTCAAAACTTTTTATTAGGTTTAAATAAGGAAATCAACAAAGATTAAAAAAGTATCCACAGAAAGTAGCAAAACAATAGGTTACATACGAAAGGGAATATATACAGGATATTTATCAGAGGTCATATCTGGAGTACAAAGGCATAAAAGGACAATGAAGTGCCAATAAAGATGTTAACGTACAACAGGTAGCATGAAGGTGCATAATACACACACAGCACACATAATACACACTGGTTGTACATCTCTATTCAGCCAGTCCACTGTGAGCAGCCTGGGGAGGAGTAGGAAGGAGGCTGAGACAGGGGGGAAGTAGAGGGTCCCGAACTGTCAGTCTGCGCTGGGACTCCTTATCTCGTTTCACTGGGATGGCTCTATTCATCCTGTCCGACAGTCCACTATGATCATTCATGGTAGAAGGAGATGAGGAGGCTGAGACGTGGGGGAGCCTGCGGGCCCTCCAGCAGTGCCCAAACAGTCACTCTGGTTCTGGGCCAATTACGCTATATTGCGGCTTCACCGGTGTTCTCAAGCACGTGAGGTGGGGAGGGAGTGAGGGTGAAAGCAGCCCAACTAATCGAGCAACCAACTAATCGATAATGAAAATAATTGACAACGATTTTCATTATCAATTATCGACTTTATAGATTAGTTTCAGCCCTAGTTGCTTGTTTTATATTGCCTTGCTGATCAAATACCAATAAATTTTTTGACTCTCAGTTCATTGGTTTGGGGCTCAAACAGTGTGTTGGAGATGTGCTTTTAGGCAGGCACTGGGTCTGCTCTGGTGGGGCAGTTAATGGGCAACCCTGTTTATTTTTTTAGAATGGTAGTCTTTCATTGTGAGAAATGATCAAGATGACTCAAGTACATCTAGATAGTAATTTAAAGAAGAGAATCTACTGTTCTGTATATGTAATCAAATAATGGAGATATGGTATAGCTAACATACCATAAGGACTGAACAGCCACTTTAAATATGTACTCATTTCCCTTTAAGTTCCTCTCTATTGTACATGAATCTTAAGCAGCTGGAAAGTATGGGTAATGGGTTTACCATCTCATCTCATGAAAGAAACTCATTCTCCAGATGACATTTCTGTTTCCTTCCTTTCATATACAGAGGGCTGACCAGCCATTTACTCATTACAACTGGTGTCATAAAGGGATAATGTCAAACGTAACAGCAACTAAATAAACCTTTTCCGATTCCTTTAATTTGCTGTTAAGGTTATTGGCTGTGCTATTATCTCGGTAATAATACTGTTGGGGTGCTATAGTAATAAAAGTAGTTTTGATTTATATTGGCTCTCAGAGAGCTTTAGTGGTTGGATCAAGTCTGGTAGGTGTCATTTAGCTCTTACTAGTGTCTGATCCTCTTTCATGCTGCAATTGCTAGTGAGTCAGTTATTTCCTTGGTGACCTTGTCTAGACTCAGTCTGATGGTAATGATAAAATTAGGGTCAGCACTACCCTTAAATGTATAGTTTTATGTGTATAATGAGAGGCTCGAACTAGGAGCGGTTTAATGGGTTGAGTGAACTTTCTTAACTCAACAGATGTGGATGACTATCTTAGTATTTTTTCTTTAATCAAAGGCTCTTTAACATTTCTTGAACATTTGCTATCCCTAATAATAAGTCCATGAGCTAAAGAAGAAGTCCAAGATGCTAAAAACAAAAAAATTACCTTTGCTGTGGGGCTACCCTCCAAGCTGCAAGAGAGTGAAAATACTCACCTCATCAAGTAAAGCAAATATAGTTTACTGATTCTCAGTCCTGCTGGGCAGCTAGACCAGTCCTTGCGGTCTCTTCTCCCCTGGGCTCAAGCCTTCTAAGGACCACTGACATCATCACATGTAGGTCCATTAACTTGTATTGGACATAAGGACACTGAGGGACATTGCATAGCTGGAGTGAAGGGGAGAGAGGTAAGCGCTGACGGCTGCGGGACCGAGGAGCAGGTGAGTATATCTGCTTTATTTGAGCTTATATATATATATATACACAAACAAACAAAAACATGTCCATCAAGTTCAACCAATATACGCAATTAAAGAATAACAGGCTGCCACATCATTCCAGACACTGCTTCTGTGACTTTCCATGCTTGTCAGGTTATAACGCAATGCTATAGAAACGCCAATAGCACAACAGGCATAAGTGTTTATATCGGGAATAGGCAACCTCAGCTCGCCAGTTGTTCTGGAACTACAAGTCCCATGAGGCATTGCAAGACACTGGACAGCCACAAGCATGACTCCAAGAGGAAGACTCATGATGGGAGTTGGGAGTAACAGGGTTGCCTACTCGTGCTTTCTATCCTCGCCGTGCAAGGGCTGTAAGTGAGGTTATACTCGGCTATGTTTATACTGGGTCATATGCTCTTTAGCAGCAGGCAGGCCTCACTAGGGAGGCCTCAGAATATTGCACTACTGGTACACCAAGAAAGGTACTTCAGGAATGCGGGGCCTGTGTCCTGGCTTCTTAACTGTTTACCCAAAGCAAATTAAATGGAACTTGTTAGGACACCTGTCCGACATCTGCTAGTTTGCAGTGGCTCAGTGGTCAAGCAAGGATAATAACGATAACCCCTAAAATCTTCAAGAACAAGCATCAAACATAGTTCCTATTTTTCTACATGGATAGATTGCCATAAAAATTAAAGAAAGCAGTCACTTTGTTAGTCCGTATTTATTGCATTCACTCGGGTTTGAAATTATGGGAAAGTCCTACCCTGTCAATCTAAAATGTAACGGCAATGCGTCCATTTCATTTAATTAAATAAGAATTACACTGCGGGCACTAGAGAGCGAGACTATCCCGCAATCCTACAATCAATATGGGAGATTTCATATTTTTTAGTTAATGAGCAGGAATTGGCAGGGAAATTGAAAATCACTTAATTTTGAGGTGGGGTTTTTAAATCTTTTTTTGGCCCTCATCCTCAATCTTGAAGGGAATAAACAATTCTTTGTGGCAGCCATATTTACTCATTAGATACAGGCCAAGTGGCTTAGATGCTACTAATTCACTTTCTCTAGTCGTGTCTCGTCTTGACTACTGCAACTCCCTTCTTGTTGGCCTTCCTCTACACAGGCTATTCCCCTTCAGTCTATCATGAATGCTGCTGCCAAAATCATCCACCTCACCAAACCACTTAGTGACTGCCACCCCTCTCTGCCAATCCAGCCACTGGCTTCCAATAGCACAACGCATAAAATTCAAAATGCTATCCACAACTCTGCCCCCGGCTACATCGCCAAACTCAAATCAAGATTTCACCCAAACCGCCCTCTCTGCTCCTTTCAAGACCTCAATCTCTGTCTAGTTCCCTCAATACCTCCTCCCATGCTCACCTTCAGGACTTCCCCAGGGCCCCTCCCATCCTTTGGAACTTCCTACCATAACCTATCTTGCTATCTCCTGATCTGTCTTTGTGTTCCCTGAAAACTCTCCTCTTCAGGGAAGCCTATTCCACCTCCTCTTAAAAACTGTACATCTACTCCTTCAATTCATCCCTCAGTTATTATCTTCTGTATCACTTGCCCCTCCTTGTAGACTGTAAACTCTCACGAGCAGGACCCTCTAATCCTTTTGTATGGTATTGTACTTGTGCTGTCTCCCCATATGTTGTAAAGCACTGCACAAACTGTTGGTGCTATATAAATCCTGTATAGTAGGGTTTACCGATTCCAATCCTGGTCAGGACATTATCATTACATACAAACTGGGCAGCTCAGTGGCTTAGTCATTAGCACCTGCCCTGCAGCATTGGGGTTCCCGGTTGGAATACCGGCTAGGACACTACCCGTTTGCTTGTTCGCCCTGTGCTTGTTCGGCTTTCCTCCCAGTACTCGGATTTTCTCCCACATGCCAAAAACATGCTGGTAGTTAAATTGGCTCCTGTCAAAACTGGTATGTGAATTTTTGCATATGATTTAGTAACTTTAGTTTATAAACTGCTTGAGGGCAGAGACTGATGTGAATGTGCAGTATATAAACTGCCACGTAAATTGTTGGTGCTACACCAAAAAACTAGTAATAAAATACACAGGCTCTGCTTTTTGATTTTCATCTGTACACAATGATTCTGTTCTACTGCTTTTCTACTAATCTACTTTCTTATCACAATGTCAGTGTGTCCATCGGAAGCTGTTGCAGTCCGTCATTATGTGGCTGATAGCTCAACATTTGCTGTGCAGAAAGGCTGAGTGATTTCAGTTGTAAATCGCTCCCTCTGGTGGCTAATATTCATACTTTGATGATATGGATGGAAGAACATTCAGGTTAAAATGTAAAAGCAATTCTAAAATTCCTTTAAGTTATACACTGCAGTCATCACTCAGAATATGTGCTCAGTGACTATACTGCATACTTCCCCTTGAAGGGGGTATGAACTGGTATCTTCTCCCTCTTGGAATGGGAATATCAGTCCGTATGCCATATGTGCTATACTGTTTTATTTTGTAGGGGGTGGGGGGAACCTTGCTGGGGGAAAAAAATGTCAGATTGGTAGATTAAAGCCTGGTGAAATGGCTCTTAGCTCATTTATGATGCTCTTTAGTTTTATATTGGGAAAGTTGTAATGAGAGGCCAAAGCAAATGTAGCAGATCTACAATTTTTGCCGGCGTATAAGACTACTTTTTATACTTAAAAACATCCCCTGAAAATCGGGGGTTGTCTTATACGTGGGGTATTGAATGTGAACCTTTCGTTCGTTCGGGCCAAGCTGGCCCAAAACGAACATCCCTAAGAAGAAGAAGGAAATATGAAGCCTCGGAAGGGGGGGTAGTCTTATACGACGACTATAGCCCAAAACCTATGTTTTAACTGAAAAATTAGGGATCGTCTTATACACCCAGTCGCCGTATACGCCGGCAAATACGGTATGTATTCTTAGTGCCAGTAATTCCAAGCTTACTACTTTACAGGCATAGCCATAAGCTATTGCCTTTGGCATACTCTGGTATCATTACAACTGGAGCTTACTAAAACAATGCAAAACCATTCAAAGTGTTGATGAGAATGAGCACTTTCATTTACTACACAGGAGAATTTCTCTACTCCAGATACCTTCCCCATCTAGACTCCAAGCCAGCAGTTATGATTGCTTCTTATCTGCCCTATTAACAAATAGAATTAATTAAACATTGCCAACTTTTTGTTTTTTGTCAGGTTGGGAAAGAAACTGTTCAGACGACTGATGATCAGATAATGAGGAGAGACATGCCGCCTGCTTTCATCAAGTGAGTGTTCTATTGATCTATGATATCCGTGTAGATGTATGTGTATTTCTTTATAATATTTCCTGTTATCCTTTACTGTTTGTTATTACCATATGTAATAGTTAAGGGCTGGATGATGTATTCCAACTGTGCCTTCCTTTTCTGAAATGTATGTTATTGTAAAAATAAACAGTAACTTAGAATAGTGAATCAAAAACATTCTGCTGTGTGTGCATGGATAGTATATGAACATGTGAGATCTTTTGTTCATTCTTTATTTGAACATTCAGGATCAAATTGGATGAACTTTTCACCCTGGGTTTGGACATACAATGGACTGCCGAACAATAAATCAGTGTTGTCAGGCCGTTAGTGTAGCCATTGCAGACAGTTACAGTGCTGGACATTATCTGTCCATTGGCTCCTCTTGGATGGTGTTCAGAGGAGTCTGAAAGTCACAGTACATGCGTCTACTCCCCATTTCCTCTTAAGGAAAAGCTCTGTAGACAATAAAATTGCCTGCACTCAGTGCAAACCGAGCAACTTAACTCAGAGCTGTGAGCCCCAGTTATATACAGTATACTCCGTATAGAATTCTGAATTTGAAATCTTCACAGTTGGAGTTTGAACATTTGGATGTTCAATTTAACACACCTTATCCTCAATTCACAAAGTTTTAACACTAGGATAAGGGTCTTTATTTTAGCTATGTGTCCAATCAGCACGGCCATTTTATTGGTTTCCCAAAACAGTTACATTTCAGACTAGTCTCTGGTGATATCTGTCAACTGAACGTTCAAATGCTCAAATAGTTGTTGTCATTAGAGGTACACAGAAATTCAATTTACAAAACCGAAAATAACAATGTCAAACCGAAACCAAATTTTTTTTTCCTCAAACCTTTGCAAATTTTTAAAAATATATTATTTTATTTTTATTTATTTAAAGAAAAAAGTTTTCCCTACGTTATGTTAAACATTTATTCTTACCCATATTTTTGGTAAAATATAAAAGACGGGGTCACGTCGGGTAAATAGACACCAAACATGTCGAGCCTTAAAATTGCACACGCCCGCCCGTAAAATCGCAACAAACTACCACACCGAAAATTGGCCATAGGCGACACTTTAAACTCTCTTACTGCTCATCAGTTTAGTGCTATCAGTGATTAATGGTGCTAAAATTATTGCTCTCACTGCGACGTTCGCGGTGATATGTAACATGTGCGGCACAATCGGCGTTTCGCACGTAGATGCACTTGACGAATGTCTTGCTATCACATGGGGGGCTAAGAAGCTCCCTATGTGATAGCCAATTTACATGACAGGTACTCTTTATGGAGACATCGGGGGTTTTCAAGACCCCTAATGTCACCCAGGGACCCCCAGTGAAGCTGATGAAGCAGAGATCTGCTTCACCAACTTCTTCCCAGCTTCTGTAGCCAGGAATGACAGCTGAATGTGGAAGTGATGTAATAAACATCACTTCCTGCATTTGGCGACTGGAGAGGAGTTCGTGTACCGATCTCTGTTTGATCTCCTGTGACAGAGCAGCCGTCCCGGACACAGCGGATCCCGGGACCGGCAACAGCAGTGACAGCGGCTGGGGGGACGGGGCGGGGGGTTAAACCGCAGCTAATACAATCGATCGGGCAGCTCTAGGGGCGCCCGATTGCTTGAATGTAAACCGCCATCCAAGAAGCTGCCGGCCATTAAATCACAATGGCCGGCCGGGAGGCTACTTGTCCGGCTCCGGCGTCCTCTCGTCACAGACGAGTGGATTTTTCAAGCCCTGGTCTTTGATGTCCAGGAGCTTGTTGGTGGTTCTGGACAAAAAGTGGGGTTCCTTTTTTTTTTTGCTCCTGGCTGCAGTGGTCTGTGTCCTTCCAATCTATGCTGTTCTCCCAGCCTCTATCATAAGTGTGATTTGCTGGGTTCGGTGCAACATGCGTTTAGATCTTCTTGCAGCTATGAACCTACCCTAAAACAAAATTAATTTTAATAAAAGAAGAGCTGAAAACTTATTTATTTCCAAGAAGCTCTGGCAGTGGCAAGCAGCATTCCTGACCCAAAGCAGTTGACAATGAGCTCCCATCTTCTCCCTCTTGCTGGTGGTCATGCTGCCCCATAATAGAAGCTGTAGCCCGGCCATGTTTACAGGTTAATGCTGAGTTGGCAGTTCTTGCTTTACTCAATGCTTTCTGATGTTTTTGAAGCAAACCTAGGCTCCCTGTCATAACTGAAACGCATTGGCTGTATCTTTATAATCTTGTTCAGTAAAGATTTTAAACAAATATCTAGTGAGAGGACCATTTTCACTAGACTCTCATAACCATGTAACTGAAAGCATATTGCAGTTAGCAGTCCATAGATATAGTGATTGCATTCATTTTCTTTTTTCAGTATATTTTCCCTTTTTATTTTTAGCCAGTGTTTCTGTGAATAAAACACTTCCTCTGCTTGGGTGACTGCAGGCATTTCCTCTACTGAAAACTGTTTGTTTTTTGGGTTAGATATGTGTTAATCTCCTGAACTTTCTCATATTTTCTTTGCTGTTTAAATGTTTTTATTTGGTTAAAGTATAGAAAAAGGCGTGATAAATCCCAGGAGCCAGGTAGCCACTGGTCCTTAAAAATAACAGCTGATGCCTAACTTTTGAGGATTTCGACCAGTTGTTGCAATGGAGCTGGCTCCTTAAAAAAACAAAAAAAAAATCTGTTGGCTCCTGAATTCCATATAAATTAGTCCACCCCTGGTTTAGAAGGGACCATTGGAAAGAAAGATCCCATGTTGAAGCTGTAAGCAGTAAACAACATAGAAAACTCTGTTGCCCTCTAGGTCAGTGATTGTAAACCATATAGAGATAGATACTCTGATAGAGGTCAGAATGGACCAGTAGCCTGTAGAAACTACAGGCTGCCAGCCACATCTGCTCCTGGAGCCGCGGCCTGGTGGTTGAGGACCATTGCCCTAATGAAGTCCTTATCAGATTTTCAGTTCAATATTTCATCAGTTACTGATGTTAGAGATCATTTAAAATACAAATTCATTTTCTGCAGACTTAGACATTGCTTTGTTTCTTTTAATTAGTAAAACCTTATCTTAACTCTTACTTTACAACCTTCCTTGATGGATCAAGGTAAAAAGGTAGTCGGTTCTTTTTAATACTGTACTTGTGTTGCATAGGAATAATGTTGGTACATTGTTTGTTGTTGTTTTATAGATGTCTTTTGATCGTGAGTTAAAGTGTTTCTTTTAGTTAGTAATTATCAGCTGTTCATTTCTATATTTTTTTTAAATGTTTCATTGTAAGTTGACTTATTTTTATTTTCCCCCCAGAGTAGAAAATGCGTGTGCTAAGCTTGTCCAGGCTGCTCAAATGCTGCATGCAGATCCATATTCTGTGCCAGCTCGTGATTACCTTATTGATGGTTCTCGTGGAATCCTCTCTGGCACCTCAGATCTGCTTCTGACTTTTGATGAGGCTGAGGTAGGTGCCTAGCCTCCTACGTTGTCCTATGTCTGGGATAACCTGTGTGTGTTTTAGTATTAATCTTTCTTTTTAGTGATTAAAGCAGAACTCCAGACTGACGGGTCTGGTGACGCCACTATTTTTTATTCTTTTATCTTTGCAGTTTTCTACATTACCTCTAAGCTCATTGGGTGATTATTTAGCACAGTGGGTGACCCAAAAACTAGCAATGCTGAAATAAATGTGGTGTCACCAGTCTGGCTATGTACTGTGGGACAATCTTAAAACTTGCTAAACAGAATGAAATATCCATTTTCAGGCATATATTTTCATTTGTCTTGAATTTTCTGGATTTAAGCTTGAAGTATTACATTGAGCATTGTGTGGGAAGTATACATGCACCTGTGCCCACCCCTCACTTTGGGTATGAGGTGTATTTATAAAATGTTTGCAGAACTCTTTGCTCTGTGGATGTTGGCTACTAGATGGAGCCAAGGAGCATAGGAATTGCCTTTGCTTGACTCCATCTTGTGGCTACAATGCAGTGCAAATCTAAAAAGAAGACATTGGCAGAGTGTAGAGCAGCGGTTCTCAACCTGTGGGTCGCGACCCCGTCGGGGGTCGAATGACTATTTGCCAGGGGTCGCCCGGGAGTCTCCCGCTATTAGATAGCGGCTCCCGGCCTCCCAGGAGAGAAACACTTTCTCCCAGAAAGGTTTACTCTGCTCGATCGAGCAGAGTAAACCTTGCCCTGTGATTGTTTTTGTTTTTTTTGACATTGGGGGCCGCCGGCGGGCGTCAGTCAGAAAAAAAAAACCCGCCATAGGAATGCATAGCTAGATTCCTATTGGCTATTTCACTTTGCAATAGCCAATAGCAAACTAGCTATTGCACCCGCCCTCAGCTTCTGCCTATCAGCAGAGGGGGACCTGTCCTCTTCTGGTGGTTGACAGCAGCAGAGGGCGGGTGCAATAGCTAGTTTGCTATTGTCTATTGCTATGCTATGGTGGTTGTTTGTTTGTTTTTTATTCTGACGGCGTACGCCTGTGGTTCTCAGCCTGTGGTTCTCAACCTGTGGGTCACTGTGTGATTTCTGCTGTGCTAGGTGAGAGTCCTCCTCAGCCCTCTCCTAGCGCTGCAGTGTCAGTTCTCCCGCCTTGCCGCCAGATGTCGCTGCAGCAGCCGGGTAATCCCTAGATTTTACCGTTGAGGTCACCACAGCTTGGCAAATGTTACCAAGGGGTCCCCACCCGAGAAAGGTTGAGAACCACTGGTGTAGAGCTTTTGCTAACCTTTTATAAATATACCCCTAATTGTTGTAAAATAGAGCCTTCTCATCATATCATAAATAATCTGGTGCATTTTAATGAGGATGTATTTTAGCAAAGATTTAACAGCACCTCTCCATTTTAGGTTTCCTGGATGTGTAAAACCATGCCAAATATTTCCCATACCTTAAGTGTCAGTGTTATCACGAGGGATGCACCGATACCGGTATTTTGGTTACGAGTACCGATAATTTTTTTCGGTACTCGCCGATACTAATTACCGAGCAACGGAAGTCCCATTCAGGAAGCCAGGTGGCGTGTAATGACTCGTCACCTGGCTTTCTGATTAGCCGGGAAGCCGGGCAGCGTGTAAAGACTTGCCACCCAGCTTCCCGATTAACAAGAATGCTGTCCCCTCTCACCTCGGCATGTCCAGCCTGTTAAACCCGGGGCCTCTCCAATCATGGAAGCCGTCTTGCTGGCCAATCATGGAAGCCGTCTTGCTGGCCAATCATGGAAGCCGGGCGCCGTGTAATGACGCGGCGCCCTGCTTTCTGATTGGCCGGGAGGCCGGCTCCCTGATAGTACTCGTGCTAGGCATCGGAGCATTTGGGCGAATAAGAGTACTAGGCCAAATACTCTGTATCGGCACCGATATCGATACTAGTATCGGTATCGGTGCATCCCTAGTTATCACCATCAACTCTGTATATGGTTCTACTGTGTTTCTTCTCTGTCATGGTCACATTTCGTGAATCCATGGTTAATGAACATATGAAAATATCATTTACATATACAGTTTTTTTTGTCCTGCAAAAAGTACCCAAAGTGCTCTATACACTAACTCCCATTCAATTATTATACACTGAACGTTGCAAGCAATGATACATATGACATACTGTTAAAAGCTAGGAAATAAAAAGCCAGCGTCTTGTTAGACCCTGCATGGTCCAGTATTCCAGTGCTGAACATTTTCATTAATGACTCCATTCAACTGCCCTAATGTCAGAATGTCAGTTGTTTAAGGTCAATCAAATTGGAAATGAAGTCAAAAAACCATTGTAGTTGTATTTCTTAGTTTACAGGGAGTTTTTGTTCTTTCAAAGATAACTCTGTCAGGTTGAATTCTTTCCTGAATTCTCTATTCATTAATTATTATTCTATTTACCCTTAACCAGGTGAGGAAAATAATCAGAGTGTGTAAAGGTATTCTGGAGTACCTGGCTGTTGCAGAGGTGGTTGAAAGCATGGAAGATCTGGTGACGTACACCAAGAATTTGGGACCAGGTTTGTGATCCAAAAGTTTTTATTGGTAAAGTATTGTATTTGTAAAATGGGAAAACATTTCTATTTCTTTATCTTGATGCAGATGGTCTTCTTACAGGTCATCTTTGTGGTGGCAATGTCAGAATCCTTTTTTTTTTTCATAGACATGCTCACATGACAAATTGTGGTTGAACACATGCATGGAATATGCTGTCCAAATGATCTCACATGAATCACATACAGTATACCGTTACAGGAACCCTAGTGGAAAATGTCAGTATTGTAGTAGAATGTCAGTATTAGTATTGACAGAATACTAATCCAAGCTTGCATCATGGTGGCCACATAGGACATAACTCTAACTTAATATACAACTTTTTATAGAGATTCACTGCTTACCCAACACAATGGCATACATAGAACAGGGAAGAGTTCATTAACTGTGATATATTGCCAGTTTTTAATTTTTTTTTTTAAATTTCCAGTTGTGGATCGATTGGTTAAAAACGCAACAGAAACCTCTCCAAAGTGAGGGAAATTCCATCTTACACACCTGAAATACTCTTAAGGCCCATTCAAACTGGATCCGTTATATTTTAAATGGATGCTAACAGAAGGGTATCAAAAATTAATGGATGTGAATGGGACTAGTTAACACTGCTCCGTTGTGTTGCTTTGCGCTGAAAAAGTAGAACATGCATTACTTTTTTTTCAGAGCAACGTAACCGATGGGAACTATTCCTATTCACATCCATTAATTTTTTGGTGCCCTTCTGTTAACATCCATTGTAAAACGTATTGCAACGGATCTAAAGGAAATTGGAAGGTACAATTGCACCTCAACAGAGCCTCTGTTTACTCGCGATTTTCCTTCCGATTTTGGTTTGAATGCCCCCTTGCCCTCTCTATATCAAGGAATAATTTGTTTTAACTGTGAGTGCAAATTTGACTACAACCCCATCTATAAACCTATTTCAGAAGTTGCTAGCCTCCACATTAAGGTTAATATCGCTTTTCTTAACAAGTAAATGGTACATGTGTATCCAGTATCAGCCAAGTTATGAAGTTTAAAAAGTAACATTTGTAAACCACACATTAACCCCTTTGAGACGGTGGACGTACACTGTACGTCCCGCCACGGAGTGCCCAAATGACTCATCGCGTAGACTGTACGGGACAAGTTATTTGCTGCTTTACAAGGCTGGTAACCGCTGAGAACCAGCAGTTACCATTCATTAATGGATGCCTCGGTATAGAGGCATCCATTAATGAAAGAGTTGAGCTTTTTCAGACACCCAAACCCCTTCAGGAATCTGGTGTCTGGGAGTGAGAGCAGAGCCACATATGCAGCTCTTGCCCTCACTCCGACAGCTGGTATAGATCGGGGAATTTCGTTCGTATACCACCTTCTTTATTTTTTTTTTACTTTCAAGAATAGAAACACAATGTTTCTATTCCTGAAAGAATGTTTCAGTTTTCTGATCGTTGTTGTAATGATCAAAAAACCTTTAGTTTTTTTTAGTTTAGTGATTTGCTGTCACTATTATTGGCTGTTCTGAAGTTTGAAGCAGCCTAATAATAACCAAAAATTATTTGTAAAATGTCTAAATTTCTAGGGATGTGAGGTTTTTCCAAATAAAGGACAAATAAATGAATGTATTTTTATTTTTTTAGCTGTGCTGTTTATGTAAAAAATTCTACAAATCAAAACTGGTGGAAAAAGTGTTTTTTCTTTACGTTTTTTTCCTCTTCTTTTTAAAAATATTGTATTTGTCCTAAGTAAGGCGTTAGGCACACATATGTGATATAAATATATAGCCCTATGTGTCCTCTAAAAAACAACATATAATATGTGTGGGTGCACCTTGTAAGAAAGTATATTACTGACGTGGAAGAATCACACAGCAAAAATGTAAAAAGTGCTTAAGTCATTTACGAACAGAAACGAAAAACAAGCACAGTAATGAAGGGGTTAAAAACACTCTTTTAGCCTCATAAGAGGTTTATTTTGCAGTGTATTTCTGGAATTTAGAAGCAGGAGAAGTAGCAATTTAAAAAAAAAAAATTTTGTGGTTTTTGTTTCATTCGGTTTGTTCCCTTTTACAGTTCCCTGTTACAGAGCATTGCTTTGTGGGGGGTCATTCTTTTATTGCTCACTCCAAGCAGTCCCCTTGAGAGAGACTGTTGGTGGGGTATAAGGAGACCACTCTGAACATTCTGATCCTGTTCCTGGGTCTGGTGGTAAAGCCTGCATCCCTCTGTCCCAAAAGGTTGCTCCACACCCAGCTGCTCTTGGTTCTGTATATTCCAAACCATGTAAACTTAAATTACTGCTGCATACTGTCTTCTGTTTGAATGAAAGTACATCCTCTCTCCACTTGTTTAAGTACCAGAGCCAGGTGCTATTTATGGAAATCTATTTACATCCAGACACTGCTCTCCTGATTTTTTTTTTGCTTGTATCCCTGGCCTTTTCAAGTGACAGGGTTGTAATTTTTACTTTCCAATTGGTATCCCCCTGACCAATCAGAATTCTAATGAAATCCATGCATAAAATGTGTTTTTCTCCTCCTTCCCTTTCATTCAGTCATATTCTCCTTTTTTTCATGTATTTGTTATTGAAATTATATTGCAGTTGTAGAAGAGTTTGGAAGTGATACATGACAGTTTCATTGAGTTCAAGATTTTTTTTTTTAATTTTAGGAATGACCAAGATGGCAAAAATGATTGATGACCGTCAACAAGAGTTGACCCATCAGGAACATAGAGTTATGCTTGTCAATTCCATGAACATGGTGAAAGATCTGCTGCCAGTGTTGATTTCAGGTATGTGTGTTCCTGCAGATACTGATATTTGGCTTTATGCCTCAAGTTCTTATTCACGTATTCAGGCATTTATATAGCGCCAACAAGTTACGCAGCAGTATACAGACTTCACATTCACTTCAGTCACTGCCCTCAGGGAGCTTACTATCTAATGTCCCCATTCAACATGCATACATACACAAGGGCCAATTTAGACAGTATTCTATTAACCTACCAGCATGTCTTTGGAGTGTGGGAGGAAACCAAAGTACCGGGAGGGAACCCATGAGAACATGAAAAATCCATGCAGACAGCGTTCTGGCCAGGATTTAACCTTTTCGCTGCCAAGCCCGGCGTTCCACTTTTGACCTCAGCTGGCCAGACCATTTTTGCAATTATTATTATAATTTTTTTTTAACTGCAGCTTTTACAATTTGTAAAAGACCCCCCAGAACCATACATTTCCTTAAAGCACATGACCGGTTAAATAAAAAAAAATGGCGCTACTAATTTTGTATATCATGCGATAATTGAGCAAATGTTTATCAAATCCATATTAAACTGATAAATATACACAATTAAATTGATAAAATCAGTATCAGTGCACACAAAAAACACTTTTCTGACCTAAATCTAAAAGATACAACTGTATTGATGTACATAAATATTTGTAAATTTTAAATTGTGCCTTTTTGCGAAACGGTAAAAAAATTAAGGAGCGCAAAACTGAAAATAAGTAACTCGTTCTAAAAATGTGTGTTGTGGTAACGTCTGATCTGTGCTGTTTGTGCGCTGTGTTGGTGCGTGTTATGATAAAATGATGCAGGCATACGTTTAATTGCAACAAAGTGTATCACAACGCACGGCAATGTGTCACAATGCTTTGCCAAGGGCTGCCAAAAGGTGAATGAATGTTATTTTCAAAAGAAAAAAAATCAAGCACTGCGATGTGTTCCAACAATGCACGGCAGCACATCTACATGCAGGATAAGTGGGCACTGTTGCACGTGTATAGTGTGTGTGTGATGGGGGATTGGGATTGTTGGGGTTTTTTTTTAGTTCTTTAAAAATTTTCTTTTACTGTTGGGTTTTTTACTGTTGGGGGCGCTTCGGGAAAATATCAGGCGTCTAAACAGGCCCCTGACATTTCCCTTTTTGAAATTGAGGATACAGTTGTCCATCTTTTTCTGCAGCTCCAACTGTGAATGAACAGGAGCTCTCAGTACAGAGACTTCCTATTGATTCATAAACTGAGGAGGCATAGTACTCTTCCCAGTTATGAATGGACAGAAGCCTCTGTACTGAGTGCTCCTCTCCGTTCAAAAACTGATGAATGTGATGTGTAACACTTCCTGTTCATTCATACCTGGGAACACATACTATGTAAATAACTATTGTTATTTACAAACACTGGAGTGATCGCTGATCATATTATTACACATACTTACCAATCCTCCTCTCTCCATCCTGAAGCGCTTGGCCACACACAGACCTGCTTTCCAGAATCTGTCAGCGGCTCTCCTCTCTTCCCCTCTGCTCGGTATCCTGAATTTGACAGCTCTCTCCTCTACCCCCCTGCCGGCTGCAGCGGTCTGTTTCTCCTCGCATCCACGCTGTCTCTGCCCATACAGGCGACCGTGAGCTATATCGGAAGGGTGAAAACCACCGACGTAAGGCATACTGACGTGGCCAGCTGGAAACAGTTGTGTACTGCCGTATGCCTTAGGTCAGTGGCAGGGAAAGGGTTAAACTGAGAACCCCAGTGCTGCAAGGCAGGAGTACTAAACTCTAGACCACTGTGTTTTGCCAGGATTTTTTACTTCATTGAGCCCTTTTTTTCTCATAGCTATGAAGATCTTTGTGACAACTAAGAGTTCCCGTAGCCAAGGTGTAGAAGAAGCTCTGAAAAATCGTAACTTTACAGTGGATAAGATGAGTGCTGAGATTAATGAAATAATTAGAGTACTGCAGCTTACTTCTTGGGATGAAGACGCCTGGGCCAGCAAGGTGAGATGTGAAGTGGTGTGTAAGTTTGATAGAGGGAGGGTATGTTTTCATGCTAAGGAAGCCTTATACTTCTACAGTATGCTTACCATTGCTACTACTTTATGAAGCTTCAGAAAAGATTATTGTATAGCGAGGTATTGTAGTTTAGCAATGTTAGGTTTTACTTTACATCCTATTTTGTCATCAGTTTTCAATCTGTAACACATGAGTCTCCACCCAGCGGCAACAACATTAAGGTATTGTTTGAGTTGAATGAAATTCCATATTTATGTTTGGCCAAAACTTCTGATTGAGAGCCCAACTTTGACCAGTTTGATCTATTATTGTTATTGAGAGACTTTAATGAGAGAAGTAGGTAGACTTTGCTGCCCTCAATTAGGCAATGCTAGTAGCCTGACTGACTACTGATCCTTTTATCTTGAATATTTTTCTCAGTCACTGATCTGGAACTTTGTATGTAGATCTGGAAATATGAATTGCATCAATAACACTTAAAAATGCAATTTGAAATTGTCCATTCCTTACATTACATCAGCTTGATTTTATTTATACTTTGTATTTTTAGTAGTTTTTGTTTTATGCACATTTGGTAAAAATCTTATCTTTATACTTTTTGCTATCAATGTGTTTTGTCTTTATTTAAGTTTTGAAAATCCTCGTCTCATATAATGGGGTTTGTTTTTCACAGTCTCTTTTTTTATGTAATTATTTCTTTTATGTTCTGGGGTGTAGAAGGTAAGATGTCTGCAGCAGAAGTAGCATGTCCTTTAACTTCAGAGTGCCGTGTGGTTTTTTTTTTTTCTTCCCCGTTCTCTAATCATTTAGTGTGCTTTAGAATAGCCATTATCTGATGTGATTTGAAGTGGTTATGTCCTGAATCTGATGATCGTAGCTGGTGTCCAGTTAGGATTTATACCGGAACTACACCTTCTTTCCTACACAGAACACAACATGTTAATTTGCATTGACTTGCATTGACTTGCATTGCCTTAAAGTCTGTCTACAATAATTTAAAAAAAAGGATTTTTACTTGCATGATCCTTGCTGCCTCTGGCTCCTAGACTGGCGCTTGCAGCCTCTTCTCTCCCCCCTGCTGACATCATTACATCTAATGCAGGACCAATAGCCCTGTATATGTGAGGACACAGAGGGACTCAGCTATAGCTATAGATATAGATATAGCTATAGATATAGATATAGCTATAGATATAGATCTATATCTAGATATAGATCTATAGATAGATATAGATGTATAGATATAGATCTATAGATAGATATAGATGTATAGATATAGATCTATAGATAGATATAGATAGATAGATATAGATCTATAGATATAGATAGATAGATATATATCTATATACAATTTTGTATCAAAACTTAATTGTAGCCAATTCTTCTAGGGTATGACTGATACTCATGGAGCCTGATTTACTAAAGGATTTGAGAATCTTCACTCAGTAAAATACTTATTGTTTCTGACCTGAAGAAGATAGGTTAACTCTCGAAAGCTTGTCTTTTAAATAATATGTTGGTCCAATAAGAAAGGTATCATTGCATACTGCAATACACCATTTTTGTTTTTTTATATATATACATTTTTTTTAATTGTTTTTTTTTTTATTTTTTTTTTACTTTACTGTCAGGGGCCTTGGGGAAATTTCAAGGGTCTAAACAGCCCCCCTGATTCCTTTTTGAAATAAAAATAGATATTGAGGACACCGAGTCCTCTATCTCTTTTTCTGCAGCCTCAGCATTTAATGAACAGGAAATGCTCCGGACAAAGGCTTCCCATTTATTCTTAAATTTGAGGAGATAGTAAACAGATACTATGTCCACAATCGTGAATGATCAGGAAGTGATTGTAGAGCATTTCATGTTCATTCAGAATTGGTGGCACAGTTTCTATCTAAATCTATAATACTATGTCCTCAGTTATTTTACAAGCATCGAGTGATCATTACAGATCACTTGGTGTTTGTTCTTCACAGGAAAGGATCGATAAATATTTCACATATATATTTTTGGAGAGCTCTCCTCACCACTGGGCAATGGCTTCAACGGTCCGTGTCCCCTCTGATCCCGCTGGGAGCAGTGCAGATCGCAGAGGACTGTGCGCAGCTCAACTAATCAGTATTGAGAATCATTTGACAATTATTCTTATCGATTTTATTATGGACAAAATCATTCAGTTGTTTCAGCCCTACACTTTTTTTTTTTTTTTGTGTGTGTGTGAACATTTCTCATATGCTTTAGCAAGACTCTTGTGATATCAGTGTATGGGAATATACCTCATACAGTTTAATGTGATTGCTTGCGAAGTAATACTGAACAGTAAAACCATACCTGACCAAAGCGGATATTTGTTTTAATGTGATGCTGTTTATATTTTCAGCTTGTGCATGATTATAGGGAAAAATAAAAAAAGTTTTGGTTTGCCATGTTTACTTGTATGTGTGTTACTTACTGCGACTGAGAAACCCTTTATTGGGACATCAGTTGGGTTTTTAATGCCTTGAGTGTTTGCTAGATATATGTGGAATGTGCCTCTTTGTTTTAAGTCCTTGGGGTGGTTAAGATGGGCATGTTTGATTTCTAATGCCTGAGCCTTTAAGAGCCTGGACACTAAGGAGCATCCTTTTCTGCGAAGCCTGTATCCTCTGAACAGCATTGTGTGAGCTTTATATTAGTGTCGTCAGGTTGTAGAGACTATAAACATATTGTCTGCTTCACATGCATATGTATTCTTTGAATGGTTCTATCCCAGTTTAACTTTTAGATTGTTAAATAGTAGTAGGTGGTTTAGACCGCAAATAATTTAAAAAAATTGATGTTAGGCGTTAGTTTACCTACTATTGCTCATAAAGACACAAAACACCTAAGTAGTAATAAAAGGTAAAAAAATGAATAAACTACAATTGCAGCATTTCCGCTCAGCCTGATTTACAGTGATTCAAATTGTTTATTACCCTAATGTCATGTTAGTGATCCTGTCATTGACAATATAACCTCAGTGACTGGATCACTAAGAGCACAGAGAGAGCACTCACCTGCTCCTGTTTATTTGGTCCCTTGCTGGCTGAACCATTAAGGTGTTGCGCCATTGTGAGTTAGATTCTGCAACATCTTGGTGAGCTGTGCCTTAGGATCCTATGAATGTTCCTGTTGCTGCCCAGTTTTCTCTAGCAACATGATCGCTAGTGTGACTTGGCCTTTTGGGTACTAATGGAGGTGCTTTTAACATTCTCTCTTTAGTGATGACAAGTGCGTTGGGCACTACTGCATTTGTTTGTGCTAAATGTACCCAACTGTTGCAATTTCTGGTGCATATAACACACACTGCATTTGCATTAAAAATAAAGTAAATATGTCTAACCTAACTAAAGTTGGCCATACACTGGTAGATTTCTGTACACATATCAGAATATTCCTTTATGCCATCAGAGACTGCAGGAGCAGACAAGCAAGCGGGCTGCTGTACAAGTGATCCGGGCGGATCACTAGTACTAAAACGAGCAGCCCGAAGCTATTTAAAATTTTAAAGCGTCGACATCAGCTCTATGTATCGGGGCATTTTCATGAGTACAAGTACTCGTAAAAAGGCCCTGTATCGGGAGCGATACTAGTATTGGTACCGGTGCATCTCAAGTTATAAAGGTATATTAAATGAAAGAATTCTGAATTGAATACTTTGTTTACAAGTAGTAACCTCAGGCAAGTGACAGAGGTCCTTTTTAAGTCCCACATTATAAGTTTGAAAAAGTATTTTTTCTTAAATTGATATGTGAAGTTAGTATTGGATGATTTGCATAGGTACCTTTTTGGATGTGTTCAATTTTGTTTCATTTAAATTTGATAATATGGGTGACTGAAGAAAAGTTGGTCCCTAGTAAACCACAATCCAGAAAACTAGAATGTCCCAATCATATGCTAATCTCTTATAAAGTTGAGCAACTATTTCTAATGCAGACTTACAATTCATTGCTTATATGTCAATCATTCCTAAAAATGATAATAATCGTGGCTTCCATCTATACGTATAGGACACAGAAGCTATGAAGAGGGCCCTTGCGCTCATTGGCTCTAAAATGAACCAGGCAAAGGGATGGCTGAGAGATCCAAATGCACCCCCAGGTAAGTGAAATGTGTAACATTTCAGATGTTGAAGGACATTGGTTACATTACGTTTCTCATCAATGTTACATTTTTTTAATGTAACTTTTGCTTCTTTTGTCGGGGCCTGAGCTGTGCAGATTCACAGCTGTCATTGATGTGTGTTTAAACATATTTTTTGGTGTTTGTTCTTCAAGATTTTTTTTTCTATGCTTTGATACAGCTTATGCTATGTTCAATGTCCACTTCTCCGTCCAGGTGATGCCGGAGAGCAAGCTGTGCGCCAGATTCTGGATGAGGCAGGGAAAGTCGGGGAGCTATGTGCAGGCAAGGAGCGGAAGGACATTTTGGGGACCTGCCAGGCTCTAAATCAGATAACAGATCAAGTGGCTGATTTAAGGGCAAGGTATGTGTAATCTTTCATCAGCCAAAAGTTTCTGTGACACCCTCGGTGTATGTGACTTTATTTTGTTTATAATGTGTGAACTTTTAGCACCAATGGGAACATGATAAAAGCTTTTAAAGTAAACCTTAACAAGAATATAGAGCTGTAGACATATCCTTCTGAAAATGTGAATTGCCAGGCTGATCAGTGGCATCATTACTTTCTAAGGCTACACAGGAAGTGGGTGGGATGATTTTGGGTGACGTATAGCCTGGAAGAGGACCGACACTGGATCACAGAGCAGTGTACGTGAGGGTCAGCGCTGGAGATTGGGTGAGTATTATAGTGAGACCTGATTTTATATTCCTACATGACATTGCTTTAAAAAATGAAGCCCTGAGAGCGAAGAGTGTTCCTCTAAAAGTAATGATGTCATGGACTTTGTCCAATGCGTTTCATCACTTCTGGGGTTACTCCAGAGTTGTCAGTGGCATCACGTTAACCTCTTGCCGTCCGCCCGTAGTAGAAAAACGGACGGACGGCACTGCTGCATCTGCGGGTTGCCGTCTCCAGACAGCAATTTTTTTTCTGCTCGCGCACGCCCCCTAGCGGGCACGCACGGGCAGAAAAGACCCGATCAGTGCACACACCCGTTACCGGGTGTTACACATATAGGCGATCAGCGGGTCCATAGCCCGCCGATCGCCTATATGTGCTCGTTCGCGGCATCCCCCCCGCGCCCGGTCGGCGCTTCCTAGAGACCCCCAATATCTCCATAAAGAGGACCTGTCAGTGTGCCTTTGCTATTATATAGGGGGTTGTTATCCCCCTATATAATAGCAATACCAATAAGTGCAAAAAAAATAAATATAAATAAAAAAAAATAAAAGTAACACATAAAAAAGTAAAATAAAATAAAAGTCACATATAAAAAAAGGGGAAAAACCCCCCCCAAAATGTTTAACTCCCCCACCCCCACGTTTACGCGCCTATAAACGTAAATACGCGTCCGGTGCCCCAGCGCGCAAAAATTACAATTGCGCTACACATGTTACATATCGCCGCGAACGTCGCAGTGAGAGCAATCATTTTAGGGCCATCAATCACTGATAACACTAAACTGATGAGCGGTAACAGCTTTTAAAGCGTCGCCTAGGGCCAATTTTGGGTATTATCGTTTTTTGAGGTTTCGCGCGCGCACGCAATTTTAAGGCTTGACATGTTTAGTGTCTTTTTACCCGACGTGACCCCATCTTTTATATTTTACCAAAAAATTGGGTAATAATAAATGTTTTATCATTTAATATAGGGGAAACTGTTTTTTTTTTTAAATTTCGGTAATTTTTCCTTAATATAGTAAAAAAATAAAACCCCCAGTGGTGAATAAATACCACCAAAAGAAAGCTCTATCTGTCCCCAAAAAAGGGTATAAAATTCATTTCAGTACAGCGCTGCATGACGGAATAAATGTCAGTTAAAGTACCGCAGCGCTGAATACTGAAAAATGGCCTGGATGGGAAGGGGGTTTAACACCGCGGATGTCAACTGGTTAAGTGGGAGGCTCTCAGTTCCTACTTGGTTTTGCACTATAGATTTCCTCCTCTTATTGTTTTAATGTGGTGAGATGAAGGTCTGTGAGTGTGTGTATATATGTTAAGTCGGGGAAAGCGCAGCTTCACCTAATTATATAAAGATCAGTATAATCTGATGCGTTTACCCACGCATATAAAAGCACGGGGATAGTGTCCAATCTTAATTGGGTGCTACAGTTGCTATTGATTACAATTGATAGGCATTTTCACCCTTTTTGTTTTGCACTGAATGTACTCGGTCACTTTTATTGCAGTCTAATTTCATATTACATATTGGGTATTGTTAGCACAGTGCTTGCTAATAACTATGGACATAAGACATACTTTTGTGTTATATGTATAGTATTTATTCTATTGCCTTGCCACTTTCACACTTAATTATACATTATTTTTTAGTTTTTTTTATTGTGACATATTTTATTATTACACACGTTGAATGAATCATATAGATATTTGATTTATAGATGTGCTGTATTTTAGAAAAACTGTCAATTGATAGCTGTTTGGATATTACACAGTAGCTGCAGATTAGAGAGTGTGCTGTGTTTTATATTATTTCTATAACAAGTCAATTTAAATATTATCTACGCAGAGCTTCCCTTTCTCAATGACAAGTTTGGGGGCGGGTTAACATCTGAAAGAATATTGCCATCATAGATTCCACTTAAGTTTTGTAGAAATATTTTCAGCCCTTGGTCTTTATCTACGAATGTGCGCTATTGTTTGTTTTTTCTGTTTTTTTTTTCCTGAATTTGACTTGCTTCTTCCTCATGAAACAGAGGCCAAGGTGCTACCCCAGCAGCAATGCAGAAAGCACAGCAAGTATCTCAGGGCTTAGACCTCCTGACAGCTAAAGTTGAAAATGCCGCCCGTAAGTTGGAAGTTCTGACAAACTCCAAACAAGCTATTGGCAAAAAGATTGACGCAGCTCAGGTAAGACCAAGCTGTATTGTAGTTTTCGGCTGACAGTCCAGTCTTTAAAAACTTTAACAATGAGCCCCTCTTGAACATGAATTCTGCTGTTTTGCTGATACTCGCTCCATGGCTCCGAGCGCCAACAATCATCCCACGTTCAAAGGCTGTTAAATCGCGTTGTTTACCCATATCTTCAGAAAAAAATCACTTCTACTGTCGTAGTAAACAACCTGCTTCCCTATTTATAATGGTCTGGCCCGCTAGCAACTTCAGCGCAAAATTATAGCTAATTTGCCTACAAACGTCAGGTGGTCATAATAATCTGGCCACTCAGTGTATATAATATTTAAGTTACAGTTTTATTTATATCTTTTTGCACTAAACAGACTCGGAGGCAATCGGATGGAAACAGACATACTCCCATTTACATCCGGCTGCCCATAAAGTTACATTGGGTTACCGATCAAATACACCTGACCATTTTACCAAAAAAATATATAAATACATTCAGTTGAAGCTGATTCCTGGATGTATAGCATGCTTTGATAGTTTGTGGAAAGCAGATCACACCTTTTTTTCCATTAGTCAGTACACTTGATATATTAAACATCTACCATGCCTAAAAAGAGACATGGACAGGACTCTTTTAGATAATTTCTTTTTAAACCATCTCCAAGGTTCATTTTTTAATTTCTTTGTTCAATGTGTGTTATTTTTACAGAGCTGGCTTGCAGATCCCAATGGTGGTCCTGAAGGAGAGGAGACTATGCGGGAAATCCTAGCAGAAGCTAAGAGGATTGCAGAGTTGTGCGAGGATCCTAAGGATAGAGAGGACATCTTGCGTTCCTTGGGAGAAATAGCAGCGGCCACTGGCAAGCTGAGTGAGCTCCGTCGACAGTATGTACAAAATAAATTCAAGTAAACCTGTTACATAATGGTGGAAAATCTGTGCTAATGGAAAAGAAAAAATATTTTACAAAAAATATATATATTAAATAAATTAGAAGGTTAAAAGCTGCTATATCAAGGTTGTGGAGCCTTAATCGTCAAGGGGATAATTTAAACAGCTTTCAGAACCTTTCTATGAATCTAAACATACTAAAAAGTGCTAAATAGTATTTGTGTAAATGCAAACAAACCATTTTTATATACCTATACTGTAGTATAGATTATGTGAAATCTATGTGTAAATTAAGAAACTAGTAATACATAAATTACATTATAACACAAACATAAGTACAAAAGAATCTAAATAATACAAGTATATGATCCAATAGCAGTAAAACAAAAACCGTTAGTGAAATATAAGATAAAACAGAGGAGGACAAAAACTCCTTTCCAGATCCGTGCAAGTCCCACAACTGTATGTGAAAACAAATAAATGTGTTCCAAAAACGAAGAGTCCGTGCTCCTTAATGTGCTTCACAGAAGAGTTTCCCCTAATGGGCATGCACTCACCGCGAAAGAGTGGTCGTATGATAACAGCCAATATACGTTTTTTTCAATCAGCGCGCATTAACATGAAGTCAGAATAGCTTTCAGCATCCTCTGTCCTTAGAGCCACTTTTTTCAAATTCCATCTTCAGCAGGTGACCATAATAAAGCAAAACACAATCCTCACGTGCAGTATGTAAAATTTATTTAGACAAAAATTATGTAGAAACTCACATTTAAGAAAGTAACAGCCAGACGGCTACCGCAAAAAATCTGTCTCCTAAGATTGAGAGTGTGACGTCACCAGATCCCGCCTCCGACGCGTTTCGTCGTCACGACGTTGTCAAGGAATAGCAGGTCTGCTTGGTCACACTCCAGTCATCATTTATACCCGGGGCTTACGAGCAATCTGTTAGAACACCTTCAGGTGTTAAGCTAATTCAACCGCAGGGGAAATGTTTCTATATAAATGCTACACTAACAAC
Source organism: Nanorana parkeri (assembly GCF_000935625.1). Lineage (NCBI taxonomy): Eukaryota > Metazoa > Chordata > Amphibia > Anura > Dicroglossidae > Nanorana > Nanorana parkeri. The sequence goes on along the minus strand of NW_017307586.1, from coordinate 268,678 downwards.
TCACAAACCCTTATACACCACCATCCACCCGCAATAGCCATTTTGTAGGAAGGAATGAATACACTTGTGTTCTTCCAGTCTTTTCCTAAGCTCTCTGGTTGTCCGTCCTACATATTGTAGTCCGCATGGGCAGTCTAACAGATATGTTATGAATCTACTCAGGCATGATATAAATTTATTCATTTTATATTCCTTATTATTGTTAGATTTAAACAACATAGTTTACTTAAGTCCCTGTAGCCCTGCAGCTCACACATTTTTTACATGGGAAAAACCTTTCCCTTCGAAAAAGGTACCTAGTGCATGTATTATATATTTATATACATTTATTTACCTAGTCGATATATTGGGACGATTTAGATAGATTCCAACATATATGTATGCATCCTTATTTACTGGAATATAGATATAGTTTTGTCCTATAAGTGAAATATTTCCCACTGATATTTATATTTTCTACCTACAAAATGGCTATTGCGGGTGGATGGTGGTGTATAAGGGTTTGTGAGTTGTTAGTGTAGCATTTATATAGAAACATTTCCCTTGCGGTTGAATTAGCTTGACACCTGAAGGGGTTCTAACAGATTGCTCGTAAGCCTTGGGTTATAAATGATGACTGGAGTGTGACCAACCAGACCTGCTATTCCTTGACAACGGCGTGACGACGAAACGTGTCGGAGGCGGGATCTGGTGACGTCACACTCTCAATCTAAGGAGACGGATTTTTTGCGGTAGCCGGCCGGCTGTTACTTTCTTAAATGTGAGTTTCTACATCATTTTTGTCTAAATAAATTTTACATACTGCACCGTGAGGATTGTGTTCTGCTTTATTATGGTCACCTGCTGAAGATGGAATTTGAAAAAAAGGGGATCTAAGCACGCAGGACGCTGAAAGCTATTCCGACTTCATGTTTATACGTGCTGATTGAAAAAAGCGTGAGTGCATACCCATTAGGGGAATCTCTTCTGTGAAGCACATTAAGGAGCACGGACTCTTCGTTTTTGGAACACATTTATTTGTTTTCACATACAGTTGTGGGACTTGCACGGATCTGGAAAGGAGTTTTTTCCTCCTCTGTTTTATCTTATATTTCCCTAACGGTTTTTGTTTCACTGCTATTGGATCATATACTTGTATTATTTAGATTCTTTTGGAATCATGTTTGTGTTATAATGTAATTTATATTTAATTATATTTAATTCATAGGTTCTGAGCGCTGTATAAATTATCCCCTAAACCTGTTGCATACCTGCCAAATAAAAATTAGCGTGTAATGACAAAATGTGTATGCAAAAAACCATCGAGATCCAGAGACACAGGCTTTGGAAGTTATAATTTTAATACTTTCCAAGTATAAACTTTAAGCTGCTTCTAGCTCAGGATCTGTTAATTGTGTCATGACTGTGCCGCTCTCACCTTCTGGGTTTCCTTACTGGTAAATGAGGCAGACTATCGCTATATTAATAAGAGGCTTGGGAAGGGGAGAGGCCAAGATTGACTTTTACGTATATACATAAAAATTTTCAACTACCACCATTTTATTCTATAGGGTCTTGGCATTCAGAAAATATATAATGTTGGGGGGTTTTAAGTCATTGTCAGGCCTAAAATGTGGAATATAACATGGGTGCAAAAAATGAAAAAAGGGCCTCAGTCATGAAGGGGTTAAGATATGCTTCTGATGTAACATTTACTGACTCTAGCTCCCTTTTATGCATAGTATACCCTTTATGAGATGTCCAGGTTTTTACTAAGAGGGTTTTGGTGTAGATGGACATGTATAGAAATAAAAGCTTTAGTATATGTTTTTTTTTTTTCTTTCCTTTTCTCTTAAAAACAAAACAGAGGGAAGGGAAACACACCAGAAGCACGTGCCTTAGCGAAGCAGATAGCAACTTCACTGCAGAATTTGCAGACCAAGGTGAATCGTGCCGTGGCCAACAGCCGTCCTGTGAAAGCTGCTGTAAATATGGAAGGAAAGGTAGAGCAGGCCCAGCGCTGGATTGACAATCCCTCTGTGGATGACCGTGGTGTGGGTAAGAAAATTGTTTAACATCCAACTCAAGTGTTTTTGTTTTGTTTTTGGTAGTGGGGAAGTGTTAGAACATCTATTTTATTTTTTTTATATTGCGGTCTCCCATTTGTACTGTCCAGGTGATGGGTGTCAGAACAGCAACTAAGGGAAATCACCACAACATGGACAACAATATAAAACCTCATAGAGCTTTTAATTTTTTTTCTACTCTAGTACTAGTTTTTGGTTGAAGTTAATCCTTAACTGGTAGTCTAGGGAAATTATTGCATGACGCATTCCATGATTGATTTCCTCCAACTGTAACCTTCAAGATGAGCTAATTAAAAAAACAAAACAAAAACAAATCAACAGCAAAACACCTATAGTATTTTAAATTCTCTTCTTCCACTAATTAAATGTATTCTTTTATGAGTACGTCTGTTGGCATTGTCAAAGCATTTTTCTTGTATTTTGTAAAGGTCAAGCTGCCGTCCGTGGCCTCGTAGCAGAAGGACGTCGCTTGGCGAACTCTATGATCGGACCTTACCGCCAAGATATGATGGCAAAGTGTGACCGTGTAGAGCAGTTGGCGGGAACACTTGCTGAGCTAGCAGCACGGGGCGAAGGGGACACACCACAGGCTCGAGCTGTGGCTGCTCAACTCCAGGATGCGTTGAAGGTTGACTATTGAGTATTTACAGCTATTTGTTTAAATGAAGTTAGCATTTGTTAACAAGAGACCAGGGGTCATGGTGATGGCAACAGCTGCATTTGTGTTCTCTGCTGTAAAGTGACAGAGACAAGGTAGACTAGGTTAAAAATAGGTATCCCTTATTTAATCAATTTTTTAAATTTGATTTAATATCAATATTAAAACGATATTAAACCTTGCAGCTAAAATGCAGGGTCTGCAAGGGGTCACATCATCCTCCTTCTCCTTCTGCCGACATCTGGAGAATGCGTCTCCAAATCTCACTGAGAAGATGCTCCCGGTGCTGTGCCTCAGTGTCATCTCTTGAGATTTTGAGCACCCATCATTCCCTGAGATCACTTTGGCAGAAGGATGACATCACTCCCTGATTTTATTTTGTGTTTAAATAAGGGTGATACTTTAAAAAGTGAGCCTTGCACGCTGTTAAGATTATTTTTTTGTTTCCTCTATGCCCACACGAGGAGATAAATAGGACATTGCTGTAGCCTGCATTGTATTTTCCCCCCGTTTTGGGAACAGTGATACTATTGCCAATGCCTGCTAAATGTTCCAAAGGAAAAGATGGGGAATGCTTTCCAGGGAGGGCAAACAGTAAGCTCTTCTCAGAGCACTGTCCTGGATGTCATCTTGGCAAGAATGGAGTTTTAAATTTCCCTAAGGGCGTGCGTCAACTGGCTTTTTGTTTGCATCATAACTGCTTCTCTTCCCCTACAAATATCTGCGAATGCAAAAGCCACTTAAATGCAGGTCAGGAGGAGGTCACATGTACCTGTCAATAAATTCTGAATGACCTCAGAAGCCTCCCAAACTCAAAAGCAAGTTCATTGATACAACCTTAAAGCCCGTCTCTAATGGGGACAGATACAGCAGTAAACCATGAAAAGGAAAGTTTGACTGTAGTTCCATTTGATGTAATATATTGTCCACAACTTGAAAAGGGGTTTTTCTTACATATATTTTGCTTTCTAGGATCTGAAGACCAGGATGCAAGAAGCAATGACTCAGGAAGTGTCTGATGTATTCAGTGATACCACTACTCCTATTAAACTTCTGGCTGTGGCAGCCACCTCACCACCTGATGCTCCAAACAGAGAGGAGGTCAGTTCCTGATGATCCTCTACCTCTTTAGTTTTCACCTACTGTCATAGTTTACTACTTACACGTTTTAAAATCTTGTCACTAGATGTTTTTGGAGAGATCTGCCAATTTTGAGAACCATGCGGCTCGTCTTGGTGCTACAGCAGAAAAAGCAGCAGCAGCAGGATCAGCTAATAAAACCACTGTGGAAGGAATACAAGCAACTGTAAAGACGGCCAGGGAGCTCACTCCTCAGGTTTGTTGTGGGGCGGGCTCTTACACTGAGTGGTATCATCTATACTTACTGGACATTTTAAAACAAACTATAACTGGCATAGTATTTCATTCATATAAAAAGTTCACTTTGTTTGCTTCGTGTGTGAATGTTGCCAGCACAAGGTAAGCCTTAACCAATGATGATATACAAGCTTTGTTTATTTATATTTTTTTGTAAACAAATAGAGAGCTACACATACCTAGGCATGCGAGGACAGCTATTTTTGCTCATTACATATCCAGACTGTACTTCCTACTCCAGAAGTAGTAACCAAGACTGACCCTAGATGGGCTGATATTGATAAGATTTGACAAAGATTCAGTGAACATTGAAAAGTATACTAATGAAAGGAAACAATATTTGCAGCATCCTAAGTAGAAAATCTATTATTGACGATCAATTTATTTTATTTTATTTTTTACAGGTATTTATGTAGCTCTGATAATTTTACACAGCGCTTTACATAGTTGCACATTCACATCAGTCCCTACCCTCAAGGACCTTACAATCTAAGGTCCCTATGCATGCATACATAGAGGGCCAACTTAGAGAGGAGCCAATTAACCTACCAGCATGTTTTTTGGAGTGTGGGAGGAAACCCACACAAGCACAGGGAGAACATGCAAACTCCTTACAGATAATGACCTGGCTGGGATTCGAACCAGGGACTCCCAGTGCTGCAAGGCAGAAGCGCTGACCACTACGCCACTGTGCTGCCCATCAATAAAATTAGCAATATTATTGAACATGATGAACATGATCATTTCCAAGTAATTTTTGTTTAAAATGAGTTCAAATCACTGTTTATCCCTCAGGATTATTATAGCTTTACACATCTCTGCTAATGTTGAAAGTACAAACTATTGGAAAATAAAACATCAAAGAATGGCTAATTGCTCTAATGTGCGTTAAACCATTGCAAAATACATTCCTGTTAACTTGCATAACTTTAATTAACCATATTCAATAAATATCCGAAGAAACTTGAGAAAATCATCCCAAAAATTGACTGTTCTATGGTTGGCCTATGATTGATAGTCCTTAAGATATATTTACACTTTTGCAACCAAATTGGGATAGCACCTAACATACTGTATATTTGTTACCTGTAACAATAGCATATCTTCAATATTTAAAAAATACTTGTTACTACTTAAGGTAGTTTTTACTTGCTTAAAAATCATATCTAGTTTTCCCCTTCTTTGTCATTTTTAGAAGGGGGCTGTGGAGTAATATTTAAAGTAGTTAACCCTGTATGTACTGTGCTGGTAGATGTCTTTATCAGTTGTAAACAAGTTTTGAACACTGTCTTTCCTAACAAGAGGGTAAAGATCATAGGGCTTGGTTCTGCATTGTATGTTAATGCACTGTTCAAAAACAATGGGCATAACGTCTGTCCCTTATCTCCACATTGCCATCTATTCTAAGCAATTGAAGTTGCCTGCAGAGTCCTGTGTAAAAATCTGCTTCCAAGAAACAGTACAAGTAAAGATTAGGTATGCTGAGAGAATGAGAACACATAACAGACATATATAGACTTGCCATGAGTAAAAAACATGGAGGTTGTGACTGCAGACCTCTCATTCAGAAAATGCTAGTTGCTCACTGTGTGCTTGCTGAAAACACACGATCGTTTCCCTTCAATTAGTAGCATACATTTAGTGAGGGAATATCGCACTGTATAAATGCATATACTCTGTTTATGTGAATTATATTTGGCTTGTTGACCAGGTACTGCTGGGGCTGAAGGCTTCTTGTTCTGTGAACCATTGTGCAATAGCACCCCTTATCTTTCAGTCGTAATTTCTGGTAGATTTGACTGGTAGGTTTTCAATGCTTTTTTAATTCTCTGACGTGTATGTCTTATAGGTAGTCTCTGCTGCTCGGATCCTGTTGCGTAATCCAGGGAACCAGGCTGCCTATGAACACTTTGAAACCATGAAAAATCAATGGATAGATAATGTAGAAAAAATGACAGGTTTGTTTTATGCAGTTTTCTTGGAGGGCTGCACTCATCTTTACTGCCAGAGATATGCTACTTTTTCTTCTCATGAATCCTAATATCTGCCAAACTATTACCTTCTATCTTTAACTTCCTTTTCATTTGCTAGGCCTTGTGGATGAAGCCATAGACACCCGGGCCCTGCTGGATGCTTCTGAGGAAGCTATTAAGAAGGATATTGACAAATGCAGAGTGGCCATGGCAAATATGCAACCCCAGATGCTTGTTGCTGGAGCCACTAGTATTGCGCGCCGTGCAAACCGTATCCTGTTGGTGGCCAAAAGGGAGGTGGAGAACTCAGAAGATCCAAAATTCCGAGAGGCGGTAAAGAATGCTTCAGATGACCTTAGCAAGACCATCTCTCCTATGGTTCTGGAAGCCAAAGCTGTAGCTGGCAACATCTCAGATCCAGGTAAGGTGCTTAGTAAGTGCCTCTGAAAGCAAGAATAAGTACAAAACACTCTACTAACAGAACTATGGAGGTATCATATTGCTGCCCTCCTTGTCAAAATACTATTTACCTGGTGGTCTTTGGCTTTAGTAGTTTGCGAGTCACTGACCTGTGCAAGCATGCAGCTAGTGAAGTCAGCACTCCTTTTCTTTATAATATTTCTGGCTCAGTCACTCCATTTTGCAAGCCTTGGATCAATATAACAACCACAGAAGGCTCTGCCTGAAAGTGTAGATAACCTCCCCCCCCCCGCCTGAGTACAGAGTTATTAAAGCTGCTATTGCTAAACTCGCCTTTTGAAAATGCTAGCTACCTGACCATCATCAGATTATGCTTTTTGACTGCATTAGGGGCATCCTTGTTCCTGGTCATTGACTCGGATTACTAAGGCCATTTTAGTAGTGGCTTTTATCGGTCTCAGTACAATTTTTGTTTAAATTAGGATATCAAGGATTGGTGAAGCTTTTCCTGTTTTCTGCATTGTGACAAACATTCTCATTTAGTTGTGTTACCTACTTTTTAGTAGATATGCTTATTTTGGTTTTCACTATATGTTGTTGGCTCTTTATATATTGTGACAATATTTGTGAAATTATTTTTCCAACGTGCTATTCTTTTTCCCCCTTTAAGCTTTGCAGAAAGGCTTCTTGGAATCGGGCTACAGGATCCTAGGAGCTGTGGCCAAAGTGAGGGAAGCATTCCAGCCTCCGGAGCCAGAATTCCCTCCACCTCCCCCTGACTTGGAGCATCTGCGGGTAAGCTGTGTGAGATTAAGCTATCGTCCCCTTCAAATGAACTTGGACATTATCCTTGCAGTGGCGGCCTCATAAAAATGCATTAAACTCAATGAAAAGAACATTTAAAATGAAGGTCACTTTTAGTTTCTTAGGTGCAGCCTAGATGACCAGCTTTTATTTCTCTACAGTTCAGTACCTTGAATATTCAGTGGCAGTGGCAAAGTATAACAATTTATTGGACCTCAATTCTATAAGGTTAAAATATATCATTTTCTAAATTTAGAGCTATTGAAAGGAAACAGGGAATTGCTTAACATTGGCGGCCAGTGCTTAAATGGAACCTGTCATGAAAGAAATAAAAGGCCACCGTAGCTCTCTGCCCCCTGAAAAAGCTAGCTGCCTGGTTTCAATACATTAGTCACAGACTGAGAACAAAGAGAAGCAAATAAGACCCAGAAAAATGTCTCATTCTTTTTTTGATACTTGTTCTGAGTTAGTGTCCCTTAAGCAAAAAACATGACTGTAAAGAAATAGCATTTTTTAAAGAAGAGGTTTGCAGTCGCAGCCTGCATATTTTACATGACGGGTTTCCTTCACCGCTCTTAGCCAACAAGTGCAGACGGTCAGGAAAAGCCATTACATTTGGCTGTCATCATTTATTATTGTTGTTGCATCATTGTCAGCAATATGTTTGTAGTTTAATACTATTTCATTTAAAAATATGACCATCCCTGTACTAGCTAGAAAAGACCATATTTCCTGAGTATATTTTGTGGAATCCGTACAGACTTTTCAGTATTGGGTATATACATGAATTAGAGTACATTTTCTGCAATAAAAGACATTAGAAATGTGATATCTGTTGAGAAATTCTCTATAGGCATCCCATTCCTAATACATTAGCAGTAAACAGCATGTTCGGTATGGCAATCAATTTCTACTACATTATCTTTCCTCTAGCTGACCGATGAGGCTGCACCTCCTAAACCACCTCTTCCTGAAGGAGAGATTCCACCACCCAGGCCCCCACCTCCTGATGAGAAGGATGAAGAGTTCCCTGAAGAGAAGGTGGGCGAGGTGAATGAACCAATGATGGTGGCTGCAAGACAACTTCACGAAGAAGCACGCAAATGGTCCAGCAAGGTAATTTTTAAGGAGGGTGATATACATTAGGGGTGGTGGGCTATGAATCTGAAGAGAATACTGCCTTCAGAAGATATAGCTTACACATTAACAGAAGCCAAGAGACAGAATGTTTGTATGAAGATATAGTGTATCATATCTAGCAGGCAATTTCTGCTGCAGTATTTCTCAACCGAGTTCCTCTTACAAGCGATGTCCTCAGGATTTCCTATTTGTGGTCATTTCTGACCTCACCCTGTGTAAGATTTCACAAATCCTGAAAGCATGACCTGAAGAGGGTTCATGAGAAACACTACATGGGGGCCATTAAAATATAATGAGCTTTAATGTATCTTGTGTTCTGCATTCTGGTAAACCATAGTATTTATCACCAGCTGACAGAAATGGTTTTATGTAAAAGTACAACATACTGACGGAGAGAAGCATGTTTTTAACTGCCTGGGGATATTAACCCACTAATTGTCTTCATTCTGTGAAACACATCAAACAATGAGCGACCTACAATGAAACAGAGGAACACGTTATGTGGTGATGGTGGTTTTCTTTCTTTTGAACTTGTAGCTCGGCAGCCTTTTCACATCCCTGATTTTTATATATGATGCTTCAAAACTTTTTAAATGATTTGGAAATTACATCTCTTCTATTCCTGTCCTCAGAGTTTCCCTTGCTAGCTGTTTTTATCTTTTAGTCCATATACAGCAATTCACTTGTTAACATCTTTATTAGCCAGAGAATCCTATGTATTGTGCTTCTCTAAGCTTAATTTTGCAAAATAATTGGTGGCCTCATTCAGGGCGATGTCCCGCCAACTGCCATGCTCTTGTACAACGAAGGTGCCTTAGTGAACAGTTGGAAGTTCATAGTCCTGAAGTCAGTAAAGTCTAATCCCCAGTTACAGAATGACACCAGTCTCATAGAGGCTTACTGGTTATCTTTAAAGGAAACCTGTCTTTGGAGGAAATTTTCTGGCCACCTAATAAATTGTTTACCTGTTTTGTTATGTAGAGCTACTGGGTTTAATACTTGGTGATCATGGCTTAGTCACTGACTCAGAATAAAAATAAGCATATCAAGATAGTTTAAAATCTGCATACTTGTTCCAGGTCAGTGGCTCAAAGTACTGAAGTAAGCAAGTGGAATGAAAGCCAGACAGCGAGTATTTTTATAAGTATAGGTCAGAAATGGGAGCTTCTGCTTGTCTTTTATGGTATTCTTCAAAGCTGTATTGTGATGGATGCAGAATCATAGAAGGGCCAAAATACCTTTCCTAAGAAAAATAAGGCTTCAAGCAGGACCTCTCACGTAACCAAAATCTAGGTGTTTTGTCACTTGATATTTTCTCAGGGCATTGAAAGATCAGCCAGTCTGAACTTTGATCTTCCCCCCTGAAATGAGGCCTGGCCATTTTGGTTTTGCAAGCAAAGATCAGTATTTAAGCCCTTCTACTACTCTGATTCATCCAACACTGGAACCTTAGCTTTTCGTTAACATTGGAGTGAAGCTCAGTTGTGCACAATAAATGAACAGGTGCTTTCTTTATGATAGGTAAAGTGGGGTTTGTAGACACACATTAGGTTTTAAATCTTGCCTGGAAACAGAATATTATTTGGATGGAGGTAAAATATGGTATTGATAAATGTATATGAAAGCTATTGTTTAGTATTTGTATCTGTCTATATATTGATGTAAATGTATTATTTCATGTTGGTGTCCTTTCTATTTCTGGTAACTGGCATTTGCTGCAATAAGACCAGTGCAAATGGACTAAAGAAATTGGTGTTGCAGCACATTCCATGTTTTTCCCATTGGCGTGTTTTCAATATTAGTTCAGGTATACAGCAAAGAAAAATATGGGAAATCAGGTACCTTTTGTAGTATTTCTATATATTTTTTTCAATGTTGTAAACATATGGCTTACCAAAGCAAGTATTTAATGTGTTGTATGTTAAAAAAAGGCCAGTCCACCCAAATGCATAGTTATCGGTAGTTTTGTCCATGGTGTTATTATGCCAAATTACTGCAAAGATATCTCTTTATGGTTTCAACCGCACACAAGTCTTTCCAAGGTCGTGATGTTCTTTCCTAGTTGATTTATTTATTAATATTTATAGGAGGCACCTTTAATATTAGGCTGCATTGGAGGTTCTTGGCAACTCCACCGTACTAGATAAAATGCCTGGGTTTCAAATCCCAGAACATCAGCTATCACTTACTAACTGATGGGACACTTAGCTACCACTGCAGCATGTAAAAAAAATTCATCACATACAGAGTGCAATAAAATAAATAAATGCTACAGTGAATATGAAATTACAGACGGCCCATTGTTCATCAATTAGCAAGCACTTGTTGGCCTTGTTTGGTTTATCAAAAGTAATAATTAAGGAAGTCTGCAAAAGGAAGCCAGAGTCTTCAATTTCCAGATTTTGCCTTTAAAAGTGTGCCATAGCCCAAACATATTTTTTAGGGTAAAATCCAACGGCTCAACTACTTTATATGTCATGTCTGGGTTACATTTCGGGAGAGAACCCTTGGCTCCTGTCCCAGAGATGCAACAAGAAGAAATAGGAAAATCTCTCTAAATGTGAGTGGGAAATGATCCTGTTAGCTGTAGCTAGCTGTTAGCTAGAAAACATGTCCCTGTTGGAGAATTTCTCCTAAAACTTTGATTTTACCATCTTTTATTGTCCTGGTGACAGTGTTCACCAGCCCTAATTGAGCAGATACAGTTGGGCAAAAAAGTATTTAGTCAGCCACCAATTGTGCAAGTTCTCCCACTTAAAAAGATGAGAGGCCTGTAATTGGTATCATAGGTAGACCTCAACTATGAGAGACAAAATGAGAAAACAAATCCAGACAAATCACATTGGCTGATTTGGAACAAATTTATTTGCAAATTATGGTGGAAATTAAGTATTTGGTCAATATCAAAAGGTCATCTCAATACTTTGTTATATATCCTTTGTTGGCAATGACAGAAGTCAAACGTGTCCTGTACGTCTTCACAAGGTTGGCACACACTGTTGCTGGTATGTTGGCCCATTCCTCCATGCAGATCTCCTCTAGAGCAGTGATGTTTTGGGGCTGTCGCTGGGCAACACAGACTTTCAACTCCCTCCAAAGGTTTTGTATGGGGTTGAGATCTGGAGACTGGCTAGGCCACTCCAGGACCTTGAAATGCTTCTTAC